>NC_064822.1:131655912-131958943 GCF_024166365.1 Elephas maximus indicus | reverse complement strand
ACTATCAAAAATTTTTTAAATAATCTAAGAAAACTATTAAAAATTGATATTACATAGACATTAATGTGAAAAAACTCATTTGACAGGGTTAAGAGCAGACTAGACACTGCTGAATACTTTGGGAATTAGAAGGTAGAGCTGAGAGGATTATCTAGAAGATAAAAATAACCACAAATGTGAAAGAGAAGTCAGGAGATTTACAGGACAGAATTAAAATATCCAACACAGGTCTAATAGAAGTATTAGAAGAAAAAGGGGGAGAATATAAGAAAATAAGTAATATTTGAATAAATAGTGGCCAATAATTTTCCAAGACTTAAAAAAGACCTGACCTCTCATATTCGAAATACACAATAAATTTTAAACTGAGTAAATAAACCCACCGTTAGAGCTATCAGTGGGAACTGAAAAACACAAACAAGAGATGGTGTTAACAGCCATAAACCAAAACCAAACCCAGTGCCGTCGAGTCGATTCCGACTCATAGCCACCCTATAGGACAGAGTAGAACTGCCCCATAGAGTTTCCAAGGAGCGCCTGGCGGATTCAAACTGCCGACCCTTTGGTTAGCAGCCTTAGCACTTAGCCACTACGCCACCAGGGCTTCCTTAACAGCCATAGCCATAGTGACTGGCAAATACTTCTCAGTAGCAACAATGTTGTTGTTAGGTACCCTCCAGTGGTTCCAACTCATAGCAACCTTATGCATAACAGAACAAAATACTGCCTGGTCCTGTGCCATCCTAACAATTGTTGCTATGTTTGAACCATTATTGCAGCCAATATGTCAATCCATCTCATTGAGGGTCTTCCTATTTTTCACTGACCCCCTGCTTTACCAAGGATGATGTCTTTCTCTAGGGACTGGTCCCTCCTGATAACATGTCCAAAATATGTGGGACGAAGTCTCACCATTCTGCCTTCTAAGGAACATTCTGGCTCTACTTCTTCCAAAACAGATTTGTTCATTCTTCTGGCAACAATAGAAGCCAAAAATAAGTGGAATAATACCTACAAAGGGCTGAAAGAAAATAACTGGCAGCCTAGAACTTTATTCCCAACAAATCTATCACACAGGAATAAAAAGTGAAAGACATTTTCAAACAAACAAAACTTGAGAGAATTTCCCACCAACAGAATCTTAACAAAAGAATTGCAAGAGATGTAGGGAATGAAGGAGATTCAATCCAGACCAAAAAAAAAAAGACTCAACTATAAGAAATAATAGTAATCAAAGAAAGTAAAATATGAAAGTAGGACTAAAATACTGGATAATAATAATGTTTAAGATGGAGGAATAAGAAGAAAGTTCAAATATCTGTGTTAATCATGAAAAGGAAAGAAATAGTGACTAAGTTTAGATTAAGCTAAATATGTATGTTAAAATTTTAAGATTGGCCATCAAAAGAATGGAAATAGGATATATAACTTTCAAACTAGTAAAAGTGGGAAAAGGTAGAATAAACACACGTACACACAAAGAAGAGAAAAAAGGTGCATAGAAAAATCAGTGTATATTTTTACCAAATTGGATGGTAGAAACAAATTCAAATAAACCAATAATCATGCTAAATGTGGATGAATAACCTGCCAGTTAAATGCCAGAAATTATCAAACAGGTAAAATAAATTCAGTTATATGTAGTCTACAAGAGGACATAGAAATGTTAAGATTAAAAAGACAGAAAAGATATAATGTAAATGTTTTCACAAAGGATAGTCATAGCCTTACTAATTCTGTTCCTCTTCTATTAAAAAATAAAATCAACACAGAAAAAGCACCCTAAATTGTGTAATTATTTACAAATTATGTGAATATTTGGAAACAATTAAGTTGTATTTTCCAGAGAAAACAGTACTTACTTGTCTGTGTTGCGTATTTATTTGGGATTAAAACTCAACAAAGCATACGTGAAACCCAATCTCCCACAAGGGTTATAGAAGAGGTTGTGGTCACTGCTTAAGCTGAATTATGATTTTTGTTCTCTTGGACATTTGAATCTTTGAATCTTGTGATGTATTCTAATTTTACTTCCTTCTTATAGACAAGGTCAGAGATATGCCTCTAGCGCTCTAACTTGTTTTTAGATCAGGGTTTTATCAGGACACAGGAGGCTAAGATTTCCGGTTAGTCAGAAAGCATTTCTTAAGCACCCTAGAGTGTGTGTAGTATATGACATATTTTAAAGAAGCTCAATTAGGATGATATGAGCAACTGGCAAGTAAGCTGAAGCCTCAACAGACAGTCACTCTTCTCTGTATCTAACCAAGATGGTTGCCAACATGCAGACTTCGACTCAGAGTGGCCCCATGTGTGTCAGAGTAGACTTGTACTCCATAGGGTTTTCAATGGCTGGTTTTTTGGAAATAAATCACCAGGACTTTCTTTTGAGGTGCTTCTGGGTGGACTCCAACCTCCAACCTTTTGTTTAGTAGTTTTTTTTTTACCACTCAAGGACTCCCCATCTCTAACACCAAGGCTATTTGTCATTCTACTAATTGTGTAAGTCAAATATGTACTTCAAAGTCATACAGAGTTAATTCACCGATGACGTTCAGAACTCTCCATTCTGAGTCTGTAAAGGAATAGAGCCCACCTTGTTCTTTCAAGTGCCACAACCATACTTGGACCTAACCTGTTAGTGCCATTCCCAGATTTCACATTCGCTGTAGGAAAATGAGATGGATATACAGAAATCTAGATTTTTTTTTTTAGTAATGCCAGCACTGAAGCATGGTTGGGGTTTTTATTTTTCTGTTTGGCTGCATTATTCAGAAATTAGAGAGGTGGGTGTCTTCATTTGTTTGTTTTTGTTTCTCGGTTTGTTTGGTTTTTTTTTTTTTGGAGTCATAATTTCAAATGTTGCAATCAAAGTTTTGACATTTTTTATTGTCGATAATTCATTAAATTAAATTAAAAATTCCTTTCCATCCAGACTCTATAGAGATGAAAATACTGATATCATAGAGGAATTTTTGATGTTTTACAGATCAAAATGATACTGAGAAGTCTGTCTCAAAATACATAGTTAGACTTCACACTACCAGGAAAATGTTGTTTACCAAAAATGCACTGACCTTCAATAGCATTAAGTGTTATTGTTTGAAATAGACAACAATCATTTCCTCCAAAAATATAGAGGTGGAGGTATCTTTAGAAATTCCCAGGCTTTATATTCTCATGACTTTTCAACTTTCTCATAAAAAAATAAACACTTGCCAGGTCTTTTTTTTAATAATCCCAATATTCTTACAGTTATTCACTTTTTGTGAAATAAGAATAAACACAAAAAAATTAATAAAGCTAAAAAATTAGTTATATTGCAATAAAAGAGAAGAGATTTTATGGCAGGTAAATTTCCTTTTCTTCATTTAGATAAATCTCAAGAAGAAGGGAATTCCTCTAAAATAAAACAAAACCTTTAAAACAAGGGTGCCCACTCTTTTTATATGAACTATCCCATGAAAACATAGTAGCCAAAATCTGCAAAGCTGGAACTAGAAGGCCAGTCCAAAAATGATAAGTAGTGTTTGCACACTTCCAGGGAGCCGAAGTCCTCACACTACTTGTGAAGGTTGCGCGTTGCCCCTTTCGTCCCTTTTTAGGAAAGAAGGGAAGTAGCTATAAATGTTGACCTTATCACACATACTGTGGAAAATATTTTCTAGCCACTTCCATTTATTGAATCTACATGGTGAGCACAGTTCATATGTAAATTCATCCAACTCCACAAAACAGATTTTACTATCCTTGTATTATACATGAGAAAACTGAAGCTCAGAAAGGTTAAGTCGTTTACCAAAACCTGAAAGTAGGTGAGTTGTTAGGTGCTGTCAGGTAGTGGAGTCTGAATTGTAACCCAGGCTTGTTTGATTTCCAAAGCTTCTGTCCGTAATTGTTGCCCCAACATAGTAACAGGGGCCAAATTTGCAAACAAGACAGTAAAAGGCAAGAGATCCACTCAAAGAGCGGTAAGATACCAAATTTACTTTTCATAATGTGAGGGCATTACTTGATTATCTAGCCTAACATAGGACTTCTCTCAAGTAGTTAACACAGCCAAATTCTTTCTCTGTACTTACATACATCTTTCATCAGAGCTAAGCTTATGTGACTTAAGAACTATGAACCCCATTTTTCCCGTTGGCCTATTCAGCACTTTGCCAACAGTTTAACCTCAAAAATCCAAATAAAGGAATCCTATTTTATGCTGTCACTTCTTTCATTCCCTCCCTTTTTCTATCTGGGAAAATTATAGAAAAGACCAACTTTAATCATATTTATTTCACAAAAAAGCTCATATGATGCCTTCAAGCCTTTCAGCAGAGTCCTCACAGTTGAGCTGGTGCACAGAGGAAAAAACACAATTCAGGCACGGCAACAGCATACAAAGGCAGAGAGATACAAGAAACCACACGGCATGTCTAAGTTGAACAGTCAGCTGTGCCTGAGCATGTGTGGCATGGTACGGAGTGAAAGATGACACTGGAAAGACAAGTTGTGTGCAGAGAATCCACGACTATGGCAAAATAAATAAATAAAATGGGGCTTTATTATATAGGCATCTTGTTGTTGTAGGCCATCAAGTCGATTCTGACCCCTAGCAACCCTATATGGACAAAGTTGAACTGCCCTGTAAGATTTCCTAAGCTGTAGTCTTTATGGGAACAGGTCACCAGGGTCTTTTCTCCCGTGGAGCAGCTGGTGAGTTTGAATTGCCAACCTTTCAGTTAGCAGCCAAGTGCTTAACCATTGCACCACTAGGCCTCCTATATAGGCAGCAGAGAGCCAATAAAAAAGTTTATGAAGCGGAATGATATAATGCAATTTGTATTTCATAAAGGTAATTAGTGGCAGGATAGAGAATTTGGATTTGAGAAAAGCATGGAGAAGCAGAGAAATAAATAGGCTAGGAAGCTATAGCAATGGTACAGGCAAGAAGTAATGAGATATTGAACTAAGGGAGAGGATATTGAGAAGACAGGACAGGTTCAAAAGGTGTTCCAGACATGGAAGCCACAGTGCTTAGTTTCTGACTGTAAGAGAGGAAGGGAAAGTGTGATTTCTGGATTGGAATGTTAAGTGGATGGTGATATCATCAACCCAGATGGGCAGGGTGATATTTATGAGAGAAGAAAATGAGCTCCATTTTGAACATGTTAAGTCTGAGGACTTGATGTCTCCTTGAAGACTAAGGTGTGTCTGATCCAAGCCATGGAATTTTCAGTCGCCTCATATGCATGCAAAGCTGGACAGTGAATAAGGAAGACCGAAGAAGAATTGGAGCCTTTGAAATTATGACGTTGGTGAAGAATATACCATGGACTAAAAACCAGAAGAACAAACGAAATCTGTCTTGGAAGAAGTACAGCCAGGCTGCTCCTTAGAAGAGAGGATGACGGGACTTTGTCTCACATACTTTGGACGTGTTATCAGGAGGGACCAACCCCTGGGAATGACATCATGCGTGGTAAAGTAGAGGGTGAGGGGAAAAAGAGGAAGACCCTCAATGAGGTGGATTGACACAGTGGCTGTAACAACCGGCTCAAATGGCAACAATGGTGAGAATGGCACAGGATCAGGCAGTGATCCAACTGAATGTGGAAATTATAGAACAATATCATTAATATCACACGCAAGCAAAATTTTGCTAAAAATCATTCAAAAACCTCTTCCAGTCAGTTGGCCAGGAAGCTGTCTTCCATATTTCTTGGCATAGACGAGTGAGCACCTCCAGCGCTGCATCCATTTGTTGAAAAATCTCAATTGATATTCCATCAATTCCTGGAGCCTTGTTTTTCGCCAATGCCTTCAGAGCAGCTTGGACTTCTTCCTTCAGTACCATTGGTTCCTGATCATATGCCACTTCTTGAAATGGTTGAACACCAACTAATTCTTTTTGGTATAATGATTCTGTGTATTCCTTCCATCTTCTTTTGATGCTTCCTGAGTCATTTAATATTTTCCCCATAGAATCCTTCACTGTTGCAACTCGAGGCTTGAATTTTTTTCTTTAGTTCTTTCAGCTTGAGAAACACCGAGCGTGTTCTTCCCTTTTGGTTTTCTGTCTCCAGCTCTTTGCACATGTCATTATAATGGTTTACTTTGTCTTCTCAAGAGGCCCTTTGAAATCTGTTCAGTTCTTTTACTTCATCAATTCTTCCTTTTGCTTTAGCTGCTCGACATTTGAGAGCAAGTTTCAGAGTCTCCTCTGACATCCGTCTTGGTCTTTTCTTTCTTTCCTGTCTTTTCAATGACCTCTTGCTTTCTTCATGTATGATATCCTTGATGTCATTCCACAACTCGTCTGGTCTTCGGTCACTAGTGTTCAATATGTCAAATCTATTCTTTAGATCGTCTCTAAATTCAGGTGGGATATACTCAAGGTCATATTTTGGCTCTCGTGGACTTTCTCTGATTTTCTTCAGTTTCAGCTTGAACTTGCACATGAGCAATTGATGGTCTATTCCACAGTCAGTCCCTGGCTTTGTTCTGACTGATGATATTGAGCTTTTCCATCGTCTCCTTCCACAGATGTAGTCAATTTGATTTCTGTGTGTTCCATCTGGCGAGGTCCATGTGTATAGTCCCCGTTTATGTTGGTGAAAGAAGATATTTGCAATGAAGAAGTCGTTGGTCTTGCAAAATTCTATCATTTGATCTGCGGCATTGTTTCTATCACCAAGGCCATATTTTCCAACAACTGATCCTTCTTTGTTTCCAACTTTCGCATTCCAATCGCCAGTAATTATCAATGCATCTTGATTGCATGTTCGATCAATTTCAGACCGCAGCAGCTGATAAAAATCTTCTATTTCTTCATCTTTGGCCCTAGTGGTTGGTGTGTAAATTTGAATAATAGTCGTATTAACTGGTCCTTGTAGGCGTGTGGATATTATCCTATCACTGATAGCGTTGTACTTCAGGATAGATCTTGAAACATTCTTTTTGACAATGAATGCAACACTATTCCTCTTCAAGCTGTCATTCCCAGCATAGTAGACTATATGATTATCTGGTTCAAAATGGCCAATACCAGTCCATTTCAGCTCACTAATGCCTAGGATATCAATGTTTATGCTTTCCATTCCATTTTTGATGATTTCCAATTTTCCCAGATTCATACTTCGTACATTCCATTTTCCAATTATTAATGAATGTTTGCAGCTGTTTCTTCTCATTTTGAGTCATGCCACATCAGCAAATGAAGGTCCTGAAAGCTTTACTCCATCCACGTCATTAAGGTCAACTCTGAGGAGGCAGTTCTTCCCCAGTCATTTTCTGAGTGCCGTCCAACCTGGGGGGCTCATCTTCCAGCACTGTATCAGACAATGTTCTGCTGCTATTCATAAGGTTTTCACTGGCTAATTCTTTTCAGAAGTAGACTGTGGGGTCCTTCTTCCTAGTCTGTCTTAGTCTGGAAGCTCAGCTGAAACCTGTCCTCCATGGGTGACCCTGATGGTATCTGAATACCGGTGGCGTAACTTCCAGCATCACAGCAGCATGCAAGCCCCCACAGTATGACAAACTGACAGGCACGTGGGGAACTAATGGTATACTAGGAATTAATCCTTACAATAGACCTATGTGTAAACTCCATTTACAAATAATGACTGTGAGGCATCAGAAGGCTAAGCAACTTGTCCAAGGTCAGAAGTTAGTAGCCTGACCCCCGAGCTTCTCCTTCTCACCTTTATACTCTGCTGCCTTCTCAAGTCTTCTGATTATGGTGTGGGAGGTGATTGCAGCCAGAGGGCAGCTTGCTTGTAGTCAAGGCTAAAGTCTCTAACCATTCTCTTAACAAACGAGACAGACAAGGCATTGTGACCTAGTTTAAAGAAAAAAACAAAAATCTGTTGAATTTGTTCAAAGTATTGGACAATTTGGAAGTCTGGACCTGGAACTATGATTATGAAGTTACACACAGGTTGGAGGTCAATCTATGGAGTATGGTATGGACAGAGGATTCATGCTCCTTACTAAGAATCAAAGGAAATGAGCAAGCCAAGTCCCATAGTCAAAGTGTCTGTCCAAACAGTGTCAGGGGAGGTAGTGTTGGAGGCCCACCTAGCATGCAAATAGTGAAGACACACCGATTGGTTGGTATTCAGCTTTCCTGGAGGACCAGTATTAGATATTATGGAGACTGTCACTGGGCAACTGGACACGGGGACGTGAAATGGAGTCACCAGAGGAATTAGGATCCCATGAAGGACTTTGCTAAAGTTCAAAACAGGAATCAATTTAACAGGGAAAGAGGAGACCAAAGCCACAGCAAAAGCAGCAACAAGGCTGCCTAGCCTCTGATTGAGAGTCCATCCATTGGGTGGAGAGAGCAGCAGCCTAGCCTAGCACTGCCCAGCAACAGCCAGCAACCTAATCATATTTCATGGCCCAAACAATTAAGGGTGGCCATAAACTCAGAGGCTGCTGGCCCCAAGCAAAATTACTCATCAATTCTTTGAAGCATACTTATATTCCAAACATAAATTTATATCTAAATTTAATCTTGTGTGTTATATTCAAGTTGTTTTAGTCTGCTTTACTTCTGACTGTAGTTAGAAGCTCTCTTGTCTCCAGGAGTCAGAGTAGAGAATTAAAAAAAAAAAAAAAAAAAAAACTAAAATGTTTTATTTGAACTTAAATCATCTATATGTGCATTTGTTCACATTAAAATTTGTTCATTTTTGTATTATGTGGTTCAGTCTTTTTTTTTTTATATTGGTCTGATGGTTGGAGTTCTAGACTGTATAGCTTCTATAAAGCATGCCCTTTTGTATCATCAAAATTTCCCATTTTAGTTTCTTTAAAGTAAGAGAGAAAGTAGGAAAGCTTGTGAAGCAATGCGAGTGCTGAATCTTTCTAGATTTTACCATGTTGCACAAACTTCTAGAATTGTCTCACCTGTATCTGATATACCTGCAAATTTCTTTACTGATTTTTTTGCAATGAAAAACTTATTCAACTTAGTTATTTCACAGAAAGACTCTTGTATTTTTTCCTTTTCACCCTCAAGTTTCATTGATTTATATAATATTTAATTAAATTACTGGGCTTTCATAATGAGTACAACTGCCATAAAAAGGTATGGGGACAAATACAACTTGGTAAACATACAGCTCAACAGGTGGAAACAGAAGGACTGGACTTTTTAAGTGAGTGGGCCAGGAGTGTTCAGCGCTCCATTAGCATCAGCATATTTTACAGAGGGAAGGGAGGACATCGGTTAATGCTGTAACCACCCGTTGCCGTTGAGTCAATTCTCACCCATGCCAACTCCATGTATTTCAGAGTAGAATTGTGATCCATAGGGGTTTCATGGCTGTGACCTTTCTGAAGCAGACCACCAGGCCTTTCTTTCAAAGCGCCCCTGGGTGAGTTCAAACCACCAACCTTATGGTTAGTAGTGCAGCACTTAACCATTTGAACCACCCAGGGTTAAGTAGGTTAAAAGAGCCTATAATGTATTTCAGTGGACAGTCTGGAAATCAAAGATAGAAAATCTAATGCATAAAATGGCATTTGCTTGGAGTGTCCTAGCCCCCAAGGAAATTTTCCAAGAGTCCTTTATAGACACATCTAAACCAGTTTCCTCAGCTGTAAAATGATAATAATACCTAACTCACAGGATTGTGGAAAGGGTTAAACAATACAGTGTAGATGAAAGTACATTAAATATTAAGTTGCTATGCCTGTTAGTAATATTCAGTCAGAGCACTAGGCAAAAGAGTGTTGTTGTTGTTGTTAGGTGCCATGGAGTCAGTTCCAACTCATAGCAACCCTATGTACAATGAAACAAAATACTTCCGGGTCCTGCACCATCCTCACAATCGTTGTTATGCTTTAGCCCATTGTTGCAGCCACTGTGTCAATCCATCTCACTGATGGTCTTCCTCTTTTTTGCTGACCCTCTACTTTACCAAGCATGATGTCCTTCTCCAGGGACTGGTCCCTCCTGATAACATGTCCAATGTATGGGAGACAAAGTCTTGCCATCCTCGCTTCCAAGGAGCATTCTAGCTGTACTTCTTCCAAGACAGATCTGTTTGCCTTTTTGGCAGTCCAAGGTATATTCAATATTCCTTGCCAACACCACAATTCAAAGGCATCGATTCTTTTTCCAGCTTCCTTATTCATTGTCCATCTTTGTCATGCATCTGAGGCTGTTAAAAATACCATGGTTTGGATCAGGTGCACCTTAGTCCTCAAAGTGGCATCTTTGCTTTTTAACACTTTAAAGAGATCTTTTGCAGTAAATTTGCCCAATGCAATATGTCCTTTGATTTCTTAACTGTTGCTTCCATGGGTATTGATTGTGAATTCAAGTAAAATGAAATCCTTGACAACTTCAAGCTTTTCTTTGTTTATCATGTTGTTATTTATTGGTCCAGTTGTGAAGATTTTCATTTTCTTTATGTTGAGATGTAATCCATACTGAAGGCTCTAGTCTTTTATCTTCATTAGTAAGTGCTTCAAGTCCTCTTCACTTTCAGCAAGCAAGGTTGCGTCATCTGCATATCGCAGGTTGTTTATGAGTCTTCCTCCAATTCTGATGCTCCATTCTTCTTCATATAGTCCAGTTTCTCTGATTATTTGCTCAGCATACAGATTGAATAAGTATGGTGAAAAGATACAACCCTGTTGCACACTTTTCCTGACTTTAAACCACACAGTATCCCCTTGTTCTGTTCGAATGATTATCTCTTGGTCTATGTATAGGTTCCACATGAGCACAATTAGGTGCTCTGGTATTCTGATTATTTGCAATGTTATCCATAATTTGTTATGATCCACACATTCGAATGCCTTTCATGGTCAATAAAACACAGGTAAACATCTTTCTGGTATTCTCTGCTTTCAGCCAAGATCCATCTGACATCAGCAGTTATATCTTTCGTTCCACATCCTCTTCTGAAACCAGCTCAAATTTCTGGTAGTTCCTGTTATGTACTGCTGCAACTGCTTTTGAATGATTTTCAGCATAACTTTACTCATGTGTGATATTAATGATATTGTTCAATAATTTCCACATTCTTTTGGTTCACCTTTCTTTGGAATGGGTACAAATATGGATCTCTTCCAATCAACTGTCCTCCAAATTCCTTGACATAGAGTAGTGAGTACCTCTAGTGCTACATCCGTCCCTTGAAACATCTCAGTTGGTATTCTATCAATTCCTGGAGCCTTGTTTTTCTCCAGTATCCTCAGTGCAGCTTGGACTTCTTCCTTCAGTACCATTGGTTCTTGATCATATGCTACCTCCTGAAATGGCTGAACATCAACCAATTCTTTTTGGCACAGTGACTCTGTATTCTTTTCATCTTCTTTTGATGCTCTCTGCTTTATTCAATATTAAGAGTAATTACAATAAATTTAGGGAATTTATTGTAATTTAGATAATCTGACCCATTCTGTTTCTCTTACATGCTTATATAACCCAATGAAACTGGGCATCTTCTTTTTTTCATTAATCACCACTTTCAATGTGATGATACATGTGTTTAGCTCAAAGAGCAAAATCTCTTTGGTTTTGAATGTGCATTACCTAAAAGGAAAGTAACTTAAAAAGACTTTTTGTTTGTTTGTTTGTTTTTACAGGCAACTAAACTTCTAGCTAGATTTCCTTTTTCTTTAAACACAAATGCCCCAATTTGAGGAGGGGAGTAGGACCAAAGGAAGAAAAAACTCATAAAAATATGAGTTTGCCTTGCTTATGTTAATATTCTACTTTTGCTATAAAGCACTGATTACAAAGAACCAGTTGATGTCCAGAGCCTTTTGTTCAGGGTTCACTAATTACCTGTTTGCACAAGAGACACAAAATCCTCTGAAAACCTCTTTTTTTCTCCCAAATTATCAATTCTTAGAATTAATAGGTAATTTTACTTAAAAGATTCAGTGCAGCCAGCAAAAGATGATGAGTGATGATTAGGGGGTTATATTCTGCTGAATAGCATGCTATGTGGAATCACCTAGCATTAGTACGGTTTCACAATATTATCTGTAAGCCAGCGTTTTCTTTCCTTGCATTTTCTGCCTCTTCCGTATCATTTTTAGCACCACAATAAAGAAACCTTGAAAAGCTCTTAACGGAAATAATTTGAGCATGAACTTGTGCTCTTAGAAACAAGTATATTTGCAGCTCTCCCCCATCTTGTATTCAAAAGCACCTACACTTTATCTGGTCTCTTTTTCTGCTTTCTCCTACAAGGGGGTGGAGGGATGTATTCAGTGTGTAAAAATAAGCTATTGTATCTCAGAAAGGAGATGGGATGTTAATTAAGGGTTGTTTGAATGAACAAGTCACATTGCATTGTCAGCTGGGAGCTGGCTGCCAATTTCTTCTTTGGTCAAGAGTCAAGAAAAACATTCAAGAGGACCCCAGCAAGCTTGGGAGAGAAGCAAGCAGTGCTTCCATTTATCAAGTAGGTGCAGAAGGCTGCTCCAGTATTAAGATCAGGGTGCAGGCTGCGAGCTCCAGCTTCACAGTGTTTTTTCCAATCTTGAGAGCCACTTTCCTAAAGAGGGGCCTGCTGCTCAAGTCAGATCACGGACAATGGGGCGCATAGTCCAGACTACAGGACTGCTGAATGCCTCTTTTCTCTGCTCAATACCTTTTTCAAGATTCTTGGCCAATCTTCTTGGACTGATGCGGGAGGCATGAGTTTTAACATACAATAGCACGGGTCTTGAAGCGAAATAATTGATGCTCATTTGAAAGAAACCAGGCAAATTGGTCAGTATGATTTCCTTTAACAAACGGGAGAAATTTTAGACATTTGGCCACTGGTAAATGTGAAGGGAAATCAGTTGCTCTATTTTAAAAAGATTGTTAATGATGTCAGGCAGAGTAAGCCTGCTTGCCTGACAGGCTTGGATGTGGGGTGGCAGGTAAATAGAGCTAAAACAATTTATTTGGTTTGGAAAAGAATTAAAACAGAGAATGCAATGTGTTTTTATCGTAAGGGATGAAGCAGTGACTCCACTAGGTGAAGTGACTTCCTGCGTGACGCTAGCATGTGGAGTATTTGGTACTTCTTAGCATGACACAGCCCCAGAGGTGTGTGTCTGATGCTTAACATGTCTTCTCCTTTAATTCTGTAATTCTGTGGCTCTTTTGTATCCATAAGTAGTGGTTTTGTTTTCAAGTGTGGTTTGTATGCCTTCGATATAAATGTGAAGAAACAAGTCTCCGAGTATTAAAACATCCTAATTGAAGGCAACAGCTGAAGGAATTTCTATATAAATGTGTGTGTTGGGAGAAACTGATTAGTGCTATTTTAAAAAAAGTATTTCTAAAATTAACATTGCTTCCCTGGGCGCTCCAAGTAAAACATTAATTTTTGCCCTTTGTAGTCTTAATCATTAAAAGAAGTGGTTAAAAAAAAATTAACAGATGCTTTTTTTTTTTCAGTTGTTTAAAAGGTAAAATAATACATAACATGAGCTTATATCTATGCTTGCACCTCATTTTGTAGTTTTAGTGATGTGGACTTGATAGAACAACAATCAAATAATATTTAGTGTATGAAAATCTAATCACTTAGGTTAAAAAAAATTATAATCCAGTAGTTATAAAGTATAATAATAGTATTAACATGTGTTGAGTTCTTGCTATGTACCTGGCTTTGTTCTAAGTGTTTTTCATGTATTAAATCATGAGAAAACTGAGGCCCAGAGAGGTTGGTAGCTTACTCATGTACTCACAGCTAATAAGTAAAAAAAAAAAATAAATAAGTAGTAGAACAAAAATTTGGACCCATGCTTTCTAATTCCAAAGCCTGCACCTTAACCACCATACAATATTGCCTTGCCTACAACATAATTATTATTACTTTTATCAAGCCCTTCAAAGAGAATCCATGATACAAATATTTTTTTTACAATAATTATGTTATACATGTATTTCAGTGGACCCCATAAGTGAAGAAACCATTGGTCCTAGAAAATATAATACCATAGGTGTATTAATGGTCATTACATCTGCTTTACATACAACAGAAACTTCCTTCTCTGGCATCTAGCACAGTACTGCCATTCTTGTAAGACACCTTAGTTTGATGAAGCAGAAACATGACTTGCCTCAATCATTGTGCTAGAACAGCCCTTTTATTTCTAGTTGTCACACGATGAACTGTGAGTCAAATATTTGGATTTAATTTCCCTGTGGAGTTTTGGGAAATTTTGCCATGATTACCTTTCTTATGGAGTTAGTAGCAACAGTGTTTGGAAGGCACAAGTAAAAATAGATACTTAAAAAAAAAAAACTTTATTGAGTTATAATTTACATACCGTAAAATTCACTTGTTTAAAATGCACAATTCAGTGGCTTTTAGCACACTTACAGAATTATAAAGCTTGATATTTGATTTTTAAAAATTAATTAAAATTCATCTTTGTGATGCTTACATGAAAATCTCTCTAAGGCTAATGAAAACCATTAATGTTTTCTGTGTTCTTCTTCCCCCTTCCCCAGAAATGTGTGCTATACTGGCCTGAAAAGAGAGGAATATATGGGAAAGTTGAGGTTCTTGTTATCAGTGTGAAAGAATGTGATAACTATACAGTTCGAAACTTGGTCTTAAAGGTAAGATTATGAAGCTATAGCCATCTACAAAGTAGCTGATGATAGAGTATTACATTTCTACTTTGAAATTATTTATCCTCTTAAGTACTACAGATTCAGTTTAAAGAAATTAAGTAATAGAAGATCAAACAGAAATAATAATCATTCCCTAATGCATTTCTTTGTTGTCAGATACTATAGTACCCAACCTATGTGGAATAATTAATGTAAGTAGATATTAAGGAGACTCATTGTGTAGGACGTTATGCTCTTTTAATCTGAATAATTAACACATCTCTGATTGAACTCTCTGAAAGCCTTTAACTAAAGGTTTGGGCTAGAGAGCTTACCATGACTTTTTTTTTTAATATCACTTTGGTCTAAGCAGCTTTAAGTAAGCAAGGCCTGGAAACTGTGTAAGAGAGAATCTGCACTTGTGGGTGGCTGTGGGTGGCAAGACAGCCCAAAGTGTTGATGAGATTTTCAGAAACTTGGAGTTACAGTAACTTACAGGGACTTTCCCCAGACAAGATTATGTCATAGAAAAATTATCTTGTTGAATTTATTGTAGGCAGATGCTAAGGAAAGTTCCCATGGTATTATTTTTTCCTCTAGAGGATGATCGTCCCAAAGATTTCAATCCTGTCTAGAACATCACTGTTGGGACAGAATCATCTTACAGAGGAAGAGGGTGGAGGCAGAGCTGCAGTGACAGTTTTTATTGAGAGGTGTTGGATAGGAAGCACTTACGGAAAACTATTTTCAACACATGTTCTCCAGTGCCTAGTATAAGCCAAGTCCCCAGTCAGGCACTGGGGTGCAAAGATGATGCACAGGGGCCCTGTGCTCAAGGCTTTTTCAATCAAACAACTCCTTTATTGTTGGGATTCCCCACTACTCTTAAATACTGGAATTTGGGTTGAGTGTAGAGGTATTAGAGTGACTGAATGTAAAATTAAGTGTTCTTGTATTGGTTAACCAGTTGCCATTGAGTTGATTCCAACTCATGGCAACCCTATGTGTGTCACAGTAAAACTGTGCTCCACAGCGTTTTCAATGGCTGATTTTTCAGAATTAGATCACCAGGCCTTTCTTCCCGTTAGCAGCTGAGCATGCTAACCAGAGTCCCTGGGTGGTGCAAATGGTTAACATGCTCAGCTGCATATCAAAAGTTTGATGGTTCAAGTCTACCCAGAAGTACCGGGAACTGATAATGGTATATTGGTTAACAAGTTTATAATAACCTTCCAGGAATACTAATGGAGCAGTAAACACAATATCCCAGTTTTTTCTGGCTACAGTTTCCATCTACCGTTTTGTTCATTATAACTAATTATAAACATATATTTAGTATCTGTTATGTATATACTTTCCATGTTAAATGTATATCTCATTTAATAATGGCTGTCAAATGTTGAGATTAGGGTATGCATAGTAAGGCTTCCTCAAGGTGAAAGGGCATTCTTCAAAAGTCTCCTTTTTCCAAAAAGCCATGTTTTCCACCTAGAAATAAGTTTTCTGCAAGCTGGGAGTAATAGAAGGCGCACATTATTGTGGTTTGAATAACTTTTAGTTCCACATGTGAATGGGGTATTTGATGGCTGTTGCTATTTTCAGCAAGGAAGTCACACCCAGCATGTGAAGCATTACTGGTACACCTCATGGCCTGATCACAAGACTCCTGACAGCGCGCAGCCTCTTCTACAGCTCATGCTGGATGTAGAAGAAGACAGACTTGCTTCTGTGGGCCGAGGGCCTGTGGTTGTCCACTGCAGGTAAGGCATGAACTATCCTTTCTGCCTAAGTAACTGTCCATTCTTTGTAAAGTCATAGAGTGGGTGGGAGTTGGGTTTTGCTTCCTGTATGTGACCTTGTTGGTAAATTAAATATTTACAGAAATTGGTTAGTATCCTAATATTTGAGACACTTGACCAAGATGGTAATTACAGAAACGAAGTCACATTTTCAGGGCATCTTCAGAGGGCAATTACACAGTTGACAAAATGCAAGTTGTAGGTGGTTTAGGGAACAGAAAAGCTTAGTCATCTACCTTGAAATTTATATTTCTCCATTCAGTCTCATAAGCCTCATATAACACTAAAAATTACAGATGCGCTGTTTGAAATCAATATTTTTTATGTTGTTTCAAGATGGCACCTGAACTGTACTTGGATTGAATCTTGATAATGTTTATTATTACGTCAAATTTGGTGAAAATCAGGCAACTCTTTTAAAAGTTATCTCATAAAAACTAGATGGAAACAAATTTGGAAGTTCGCCAAAAGGAAAACAAAGTGCTATTACCAGAACATGGGGTACTGAATGCAGGCGACTAAAGCAAAAGACATCCATGATGGTTCCCTTTCCTAGTTTCTAGCTTAAAGCTCTCCTTGCATAGCTGATGCCTCTTCCCCCTTGTTTTCCTTTTAATATATCCAAACTGAAGCAGGCAATTAAAAATTTGTTTCTATAACCAGCCATATATTCCCCATACTTTCTCAGAATAACTCATGTTGCTTTGTTTAACCTTCTCATAAGTCTTTTAAGATAGCTTTTGATAATACCTTTAATAAATTTTAAAAACATTATTTTAAATTGTAATTTTAGCTTGATTCTTTTTTGGACCTTTGTAGGCTAATTAAAAGTAAAATTTTCTGTATGTCCATTTATCCAAAGAGGTCATTACCCAGCTTCCAGCAGAGGGCTTGATCCTAAACATAGTTTAAGTTGAGGAAAGACAACTTAATTGGTCATATTTTAGAGCTGGAACTGTTCCCCACCCCAAATCATAAAACAGTCAGGCTATCTAAAATCAACTAGCCACTTCCCTTATAAAACCAGTTCCCCTTCTGATTACTGTTTCTAAGAATGAAACCATCTTTTTTTCCAGGCACTCAACATTCAACGTTGACAGTTATCTTTGGCCATTCCCTTAACTCCATCCTCAGTATCTAATCAGTCACCAGATTGTCTTTCCCTTCAAAGCATCTCCTGTAATCACTTCCTGCCCAACTACCCTAGTTCAGGCCCTTGTGACCTCATCCATGCTTTTAGAAGTAGTTGGCTAATTGCACACACACATCCCCATCCCCACTTTAGCCTACCCTGTGTGTACTTCTCTTGGCTGATGTTCCCCAAACCCTTTTTCATCACATGAAGTCCTGCTCAAAACCTCTGAATGGCTTCCCATTGCCTACAGCAAAATCTTTAAAGTTGGGCCTATGGATGAACTAGGGGGTCAGTGAACTCCTTGAAATTATTTGGACAAATTTAAGTATGTAACCTTATGTGACTTTTTCTGGGGAATAAAAGTTCATCATTTTCTTTCTCAAAAAATAAAAAAAAGTACCATGGCTTAGAAGATGAAGTCCAAACCTCTTAACTTTCTATATAAGATTCTTCACAGGCCCTATTGGTGACCTGGGTGGCACAAACAGTAAAGTGCTCTACTATTAATCAAAAAGTTAGCAGTTCAAACCCATCCACAGGCACCTTGGAAGACAGATCTGGTGATCTGCTTCTGAAAGGTTTGTCATACTGTGGGGGCTTGTGTGTTGCTGTGATGCTGGCAGCTATGCCATTGGTGTTTAGATACCAGCAGGGTCACCCATGGAGGACAGGTTTCAGCTGAGCTTCCAGACTAAGACAGACTAGGAAGAAGGACCCAGAAGTCTAATTCTGAAAAGAATTAGCCAGTGAAAACCTTATGAATAACAGTGGAACACTGAAAGGTCACAGCCTTGAAAACCCTGTGGAGCATGGAGCAGTTCTACTCTGCACACACAGGGTTGCCATGAGTTGGAATGGACTCAATGGCAACCTAGAACAAAAACATAGGCACCAATGTGCATTCCCTGTCTTATTTCCCACTGTTCCCCTAAAATAACTCTCTCTTCAAATCAAGCTAGTCTACTCATTGTCGTGTATCACATAACCTGTTATGCATTTGTTCTTTTCTTATACCATTCCCTCACATGGAATATTCTCCCTCACTCATGATAACCAAACTCCTATCGTTATTAGGGTACAGTTCAAGTACTATTTCTTCAATGAAATAAACTTTGTATAGACACTTGAACAAAAAGGGATCCATTCCTCTTCTCAATCTCTCTAGCACTCACATTCAACATGAAACAAGTGCCAACTATGAAAAATGAGTGTTATTTGAATCCCAGGAGGGTAGTTATTAATTCCAAATATGGGGATTGAAGAAAGCATCTAAAAGTTGGAATATGTTGAACTGGGTCTTGAAAAATGACTAGTGTTTGAGCTTTTAAAAGGTGGTAGAGAGGGCATTTCTAACTGAGGGAGCATCTTTAACACAGAAAGAAAATGATTCATATACAGAAGAACAGGTAGAGGGACAATTGCAGAAGGACATAAAGCTTGAAAGTTAGTCATATTTGGATTGTGCACAGCCATTAATACCATGGTAGGGAGCTTAGACATTATTCTATAACTAATGGAAGCCATGGACAGTTTGGAGTAGAGAATAATATGATTTGGTCTCTATCTTAGAAAGATGAACCTACAGCTATGTGTATGGTGAATTAGTCCAGGACTTGGAAACCATAATGAGATCATTGCTTTAATTTAATCATAAAGTAAGGAGATGCTGAAAACGTGACCACGGCCTACAGAAAGGGAAGCATGGATCCCAAAGGCTCAGCAGAGGTGGGAAATATAATAGTTGGTAACAGATTGGATGTGTGGGAGGTGAGAGAGGGGGAAGACATTAAAGATGGCTCCAAGATTTCTAGGCTGGAAAAGTTGTGACTGGCTGGTAATACCATTGAGAGGAAAGATAATGAATTCTGTTTTAGATATATCTAATTTAGATACATTGAATTGAAGCAAGTGCAGAATAGTAACATCAAGAGTGCCAGCTAGGATATGAAATGCCAATCTAGAGTTCAGAAGAAACTTTGGGAATTTAGATATAGATTTGAGAGACATTTACATAAAGTCTGTGAGTGGTTGAAATTGCTGAGAGAGACAAAGAGAGAGAGAGAGAAAGGGCTTGTTAGGTTGAGTTTATGAACATACCGTTTAGGGTAAATGAATGTGTAAATCCTTTTGTACAGATAATGTTTCTATTTAACTATCACCTCTACATAAATGATTTGGAAATGGTTCCTCTCCTAAACTGAACTGAATCAGTTATTCACTAGACTCCTCGATATTAATATATTCAAGACCAAATCATTTGGTTTCACTACTTCAAATCAGCCCTTATTCCAGAACTCCCTTTTAGCTCAGTAATGCCACCATTCTTCTAGTACTCAAGACTTAGTCATCTTTATGCTTTGCTCACTCCTCAACTTCAGTCCTCGAGACTCATTTTTTGATGCCTGAAGTCGTTCCCCTCCTTTGTACTGCTCATACTTCACCTAAGTTCAGACCCTAATTACCCTTTCTAGAATTATTACAATGCCTTTCTCACTCTTCTTTCCCCCATGACCTCTTCTCACCCCACTAATCCTACTGTTATTTTCTTAGGAGTTGTCAAGTTGATTTCGACTCACAGCAACCCCATGTTACAGAGTAGAACCACCCCATAGCATTCGCTAGGCTGTAACCTTTATGGCATAGCTTCTAGCATCACAGGAACACACAACCCACTGCAACACAACAAACTGACAGACGTGTTGCATATCCCACCAGTATTTCAAATATCAGCAGAGTCACCCATGGTTTCAGCTGAGCTTCCAGACTACGGAAGATGAGGACCTGGTAGTCCACTTCTGAAAAAATTAGCTGGGGAAAATCTTATGAATAGCAGTGAAATATTGTCTGATATAATGCTAGAAGATAAGCCCCTCAGGATGGAAGGCACTCAGAATATGACTAGGGAAGAGTTGCTTCCTCAAGGTAGTGTCAACCTTAATGACATGGAGGGAATCGAGTTTTCAGGACCTTCATTTGCTGATGTGGCATGACTCAAAATGAGAGGAAACAGCTACCAACATCCATTAATAACAGGAACATGGGATGTACAAAGTATGAATCTAGGAAAATTGGAAATGGTCAAAAATGAAATGGAACACATAAACATCGATATCCTAGGCATTAATGGGCTGAAATGCACTGGTATTGGCCATTTTGAATCAGGCAATCATATGGTATACTATGCTGGGAATGACAAATTGAAGATGAGGTGTCACATTCATCATCAAAAAGAACATTTCAATATCTATCCTGAAGTACAACCTTGTCAGCAATAGGATAATACCTATACACCTTCAAAGAAGACCAGTTAATACAACCATTTACACACCAACCGCTAGGACCAAAGATGAGGAAATTGAAGATTTTGTCCAACTTCTCGAGTCTGAAATTGATGAAACATGCAATCAAGATGCTCTGATAATTACTCCAATCAGAGTGCGAAAGCTGGGAACAAAGAAGAATTGGTAGTTGGAAAATATGGCTTTGGTGATAGAAACAACACCAGAGATTGCATGATGGAATTTTGCAAGACCAACCACTTCTTCACTGCAAATACCCTTTTTCAACATGGACCTCACTGGATGGAATACACAGGAATCAAATCAACTACATCTGTGGAAAGAGACGATGGAAAAGCTCAATATCATCAGTCAGAACAAGACCAGGGGCCAACTGTGGAATAGACCATCAATTTCTCATATGTAAGTTCAGGTTGAAACTGAAGAAAATTAGAACAAGTCCATGAGGGCCAAAGTATGACCTTGAGTATAGTCTGCCTGAATTTAGAGACCATCTCAAGAATAGATTTGATGCATTGAACACTAATGAATGAAGACCAGACAAGTTGTGGAATGACATCAAGGACATCATACATGAAGAAAGCAAGAGGTCATTAAAAAGACAGAAAAGAAAAGACCAAAAGGGACATCAGAAAAGACTCTGAAACTTGTTTTTGAATGTAGAATAGTTAAAGCAAAAGGAAGAAACGATGAAGAAAAAGAGCTGAGCAGAAGATTTCAAAGGGCCGTTCAAGAAGACTAAGTAAAGTATTATAATGAAATGCGCAAAGACTGGGAAATGGAAAACCAAAAGGGAAGAACATACTTGGCATTTCTCAAGCTGAAAGAGCTGAGGAGAAAATTCAAGCCCCGAGTTGCAATAATGAAGGATTCTTCAGGGAAAATATTAAATGACACAGGAACCATCAAAAGAAGATGGAAGGAATACACAGTCACTGTACCAAAAACAATTGGTTGACGTTGAGTCATTTCAGGAGGTAGCATATGATCAAGAACCTATGGTACCAAAGGAAGAAGTCTAAGCTGCACTAAAGACATTGGTGAAAAAGAAGGCTCCAGGAATTGACGGAATATCAATTGAGATGTTTCCACAAATGAACGCAGCACCAGAAGCGCTCACTTGTCTATGCTAACAAATTTGCAAGACAGCTACCTAGCCAACCAACTGAAAGAGATCCATATTTTTGCCCATTCCAAAGAAAGGTGATCCAACAGAATGCAGAAATTATCAGACAATATCATTAATATCACACACAAGTAAAATTTTGCTGAAGATGCTTCAAAAGCAGTCACAGCAGTACATCAACAGAGAACTGCCAGAATTTCAAGCCAAATTCAGAAGAGGACGTGGAATGAGGGATATCATTGCTGATGTCAGGTGGATCTTAGCTGAAAGTGAAGAATGCCAGAAAGATGTTTACCTGTGTTTTATTGTCTAGGCAAAGGCATTCAACTGTATGCATCATAACAAACTACGGACAACATTGCACATAACAGGAATTCCAGAACACTTAATTGTGTTCATGAGGAGATGTACTTAAACCAAGAGGAAGTCCTTCGAACAGAACAAGAGGATACTGCATGGTTTAAAGTCAGGAAAGATGTGTGTCAGGGTTGTATCCTTTGACTGTACTTATTCAATCTATGCGCTGAGCAATTAATCCAAGAAGCTGGACTATGTAACGAAGTATGGGGCATCAAGATAGGAAGAAAGATTCACTAACAACCTGCAACATGCTGACAACACAACCTTGCTTGGTGAAAGTGAAGATGGCTTGAAGCATTTATTGATGAAGATCAAAGACTACAGCCTTCAGTATGGATTACATCTTAACACAAAGAAGACAAAAATCCTCACAAAAATCCCAATAAGCAACATCATAATAAACAGAGAAAAGATGGAAGTTGCCAAGGGTTTCATTTTCCTCAGATGCACAATCAATGCCCATGGAAGCAGCAGTCAAGAAATCAAAAGATGCACTGCATTGAGCAAATCCCCTGCAAAAGACCTCTTTAAAGTGTTAAAAAGCAAAGATGTCACTTTAAGGATTAAGGTGCGCCTGATCCAAGCCATGGTGTTTTCGATCATATTATATGCATGTGAAAACTGGACAATGAATAAGGAAGACTGGAAGAATTGATGCCTTTGAATTATGGTGCTGGTGAAGAATATTGAATCTACCATGGACTGCCAGAAGAGTGAACAAATCTGTTCTGGAAGAAGTACAGCCGGAATGCTCCTTAGAAGCAAGGACGGCAAGACTTCATCTCACATAGTTTGGACATGTTATCAGGAGGGACCAGTCCCTGGAGAAAGACATCATGCTTGGTAAAGTAGAGGGTTTTTGAAAAAGAGGAATACCCTCAATGTGATGGATTGACACAGTGACTGCAAGAATGGGCTCAAAGATAACGATTGTGAGGATGGCGCAGAACTAGGCAGTGTTTCATTCTATTATACCTAGGGTCAACGGCACCTAATAACAGCAACAAGAACCTCTATGGGAGCAGATCATCAGGTCTTTCTCCTGCAGAGCTATTGGGTGGGTTTGAACCGCCACCCTTTTGATTATTAGCTGAGAACTTAACTCTTGCACCACGAGGGCTCCTACTCATCCTACTACATATAACCAAATGAAAGAATGTACTTCAAGCGCTTAGCATAGGTCCTAGCTTATATTATTCAATACATGAAAGCTGTTTTATTACTATTACTTCTAATTATTTCAGATTTAAAATTACCCATTTAAAAGAATATAGTTTACCTTTATCATCTTTCCACCACCTTTTTACTCTATATCTTTCCTTTCAGTGCGGGGATAGGTAGAACCGGATGTTTTATTGCTACATCCATTGGCTGTCGACAGTTGAAAGAAGAAGGAGTTGTTGATACACTAAGCATCGTCTGCCAGCTTCGTGTAGACAGGTGAGTGTTTGAGAGATTGTGTAGTGGGGACTTCACTTCAGAACATCATTGTAAGTCACAACCTGATCTGATCAACCTGACTTTGTAAACGTCCCAGGCTCTCAAGTCCTCGATCTCAACAGAGATTTGTGTAAAATGCTTAAGAATGCACATTACATTAAAAAGTCTCTAAGAACATGTTACTTAGAACACCAACCCTCAAAAAGTCCCAAAGTAAAGCTCATGCCTAATCCTTCTACATCTGATACAGATTGTTCATACCGGTAGCTGTTTCTTCTTTATCTTACACTCTATTCCTTTATATATGAGGATGTTGCAGGACCAGGCAATGTTTCATTCTGTTAAACATACAGTCACTAGGAGTCTGCTACAAGTCTAAGTCCACTCAACAGACCTAACAGCAAAAAACAATTATTTTATATGTACTCTGCATTCTCATTTGACTTAATCATTTACTTTAGGATCTTGATCCTTTAAAATGAGGCATATGTGGTATTATAAAGAGTTGTTTTATAGGCAGGTGGTTCGATCACTTTTGTAATGACATCTATACTACGTTTTGAAGACAAAACCAATAACAAGAAAAAATCTGTCTTCCTTTCTTCATTGCTAAGTGTACCTGAGTCAATGAATAGTTGAGTCAGTGATAGAGAAAGTGAACAGATGGTCCTTGAGAGACGGTACAGAGAGAAAGATGCCATAGGGGTATATGAAGTAGCTGGTCTCTATGGTCAGCAATTCAATATAGTGGAAAAAGAGTTGTTCTGAAACGCTGAAAGGCTGGATTCTCTTCTTTCACTTACAGAGCAAATATTCCTTACTCAACTCCTATGCCCTAGGAGTTGTTCTCTATAGCAAGATGAGTGAGGCCCCTGCTCTCTTAGAGTTTACCTATTGACAAAGAGAGAGAGATAATAAACAAGCAAAGAAACATGATCATTTCAAACAGAAATAGATGTTACCCAGACCCTACGAAGTAATAAAACAAAGAGGGTTACAGGGGCTGAGCTTCTTGAACTTCAGCCCTATGACCTGGACTTTCCTAAAAGTGAAACTCTATATAGTTACTTTGAAGATTCATTCAACAGAAAGTGACAAAAGGATTGTTCTGAAGATCTAATGGAGTAGTATATATAAAGCACTTAGAACAGAGCCTGGCACATAATAAGTCTTCAATAATTTGTTCACTGTGTTATCATTGCCATCACCATTATTAAAATTATCAAAAAAGTTTCTCTTATTTCTAAAAATTAAACATTCAGATCCTCCAGTCCAGATTAGGTTTTCCTGCTTCTGTACTTCCAGAGTGACCTGGATTTTCCTCTCTTAGGCATTTCCCCATTCCTACCATTCATTTTTTCTTTTTAAATAATAGCCTTTAAGTCTTTGTACGTGCATAATCCTTATCTTTTTCCTCTTAATTTTGACTCGCTTATTAGAGGCCACTCATCATGCTGGTTAAGATTTGGGGCTCTGGAAAACCAAGGTTTGCATGCATCCTGGCTTCCACCATTTTCTGATTGGGTGGCACTGGTGAATTACTGAACTTCTTCATGCCTCAGTCTTCTCTTCTGAAAAACAGAAATAATAACAGCATCTACCTCATATGGCTGTCGTAAAGATTAAAAGAGATAACCTATGTAAAGTGTCACATCATAAGCATTCAATCAAGTTTAGCCACATTTATTACCAATATATAAAGCAAGTTACCTAAACACACATCTATAAACTGGAGATAATAATATGTACCTCACAGGGTTGCTGTTTAGATGAGATTAAACCTGTGAAGCAGTTACTAAAGTGATTAACCTATGTTTCTTATCTTCTCTCCACCCTTTCTACTTCCCCCTTTCTATGCCCCACATGTAACTGCTTCCAAAAAATATTTTCTTCTTGTACACAAGAGTATCTGCTCCCGTTTTCTCTTCTTCTCCCCTTGTAACTGCCATCTTGATCTCCTGCGAACTCCGTGCCTCCTGTACAGTACAGTACATTCTCTACCTGTGATAGGATCCAGATGCTTCACTTCAGACTTTGGGATCTACCTTCACCCAAAAGAGGAACCCTAAGTCAGAAGATAAGAGCTGCCCCTAAAGTGGCCTTGATGTCTCCTGCTTTGTGCTTCGTAAACAAGGGTCTTGCGTTGGAGCTCAAATCCTGTAAGGACTGCAGTTCATACCCCTGAGCCTTGCTTTTCAACTATCTAGGGCCAGAATTCCATAAACACTAGATTCCTGCATAGATATAATCTAACTCCATACCAAGTTGGCCTCTGATACTACCTATCCTGACCCTATTTGGAATGACACCCTGGAAAATGGCCTTGATTTGTTAACTTTTTGTCTCTTGCTACTATTGAATCTTGCCTATTCGCCCTCTATCTCCTACCTCCCCCACACGCCTTCATAAGCTGACCTCCATCCACCTTGAATTCTACTTCCTAGTCACATTCTCCTGTCAAGCCCACCAAACCGTCCTTTAGTTTTGAATGGGGTCACAAATACATTTTTTAAACCATTTTTTATAAACCATATCACGATGCTTTTTCTATCTGCTCCGTCCTTCCTAAAAAGAATGGTTAGAAATTTTAGCCTTGGCCTGCTAATTGGAGTCACTACCAAGGTCTTCACATGGGGTTTGTCTTTTTACTCCTGATATGATCTTCAAAACATATTCAACTTCTCTACTGATCTGAAGCCCACAGGCTCTTTACCACCCTGAATTTGAATTACTGCCAATATATGTCTCAATATCTTTCAATCTGATTTATTAATCAGGCTCCCTTCTACATAAATTCCTTCTGAGCAGCTGCTTCTGTTGTTTATGAAATGGATCCTCTCCTTAAAACTTTCCTTGAAAGGTCTTCCCTCTACCTTCCTTCCTTCACAAGATCAACATCAATTTTCCTTTTCTTGTCTCTTCCTTCTTTTGTTCACTCCTCCACTTATAATGGAAAATAAAAAAGAAAATCTTTTTTTTACCCCACCTTACCTTTTTTCCTCTGCCCCTCTTCCCTCCTGTTCCAATTCTTCAGCATTTTCCTGTCATGTTGTTGTTAGGCTCCAACTCACAGTGACCACATATATAACAAAATGAAACATTGCCAGGTCCTGCACCATCATTTTTAAAATTTTAATTTGTAGCTGACCACTGTCATTGACCATGTCCATGACTCATGCCAGTAAAGGGAAAGCTGATCTCAGCAAATCTAAACATTCACCTTTCTGCCCTTGCAGCTTTTCTTTCTTCATCAGTCCTTCAAGCTTTGTCCACATACCTGGTTTCCCTGGCTTTCCTTGACTCCAGCTCGGGATCTGTCTTCAGACATTCCAGAATGCACTATTTCACAACTGGGAAATTTATTTAATCATGGGGTCCCCACCATGGTCTTCAAAGCATATGTTTCATTTAATACCCCAAATAAATCTGAAAATAGGAAAAGAGGTGTTCTTTACCCCCTCCCCACTTTTTTTTTTTTTTTTTTTAATGAGGAAACAATTCAAGAGATCGAGTAACTTGTCCATGGTGGTGTAGCTTAGAGAGTGGCAAAATGGACCTCTTTGGAATCCAGGACTTGTGATTTCTAACTCAAAAGATATACAACTGTAGATAAAAGTAAACAGGTTCTTGGAACATGTTTCTTGTAAAACTACTTCACAAAGACATCTCTCTTTGATAATGTTCTGCCAATTAAAAAAAAAATGCAGTGACTTCATGACACCATCATTTTTAAAACTGTGTTTATTATGAATGAGTGTTATTTCATCAAAGAATGAGGTGATATTGTCAGAAGTTGCCTTAACAGTACACTTCGAAGGACATAGGAAGGTTTTATCAACCCAAAATATCCATTTATGGTGAATGTCTAAAATGCTACTATTAGAGAGTCAATCTTTGGCTAAAAGAATCATTCCTTTAGAAAGTTCACATAACCTGGGGATGAGGGTGAGGGTAACACTTTCTATCTTCTCAGATATTAACACTTTAATCTAAAGCAGATGATCTATCCTTTCTACAATGACAGCTAAACAGAGTCTAACTCTCAGCATTAGGAACACATTTAGAACATAGGCTTTGATGGAGAGAAATTGAACAGAGGGTTCCAGAAGCTGGGCATACCTTGATGAGGCCCTGTTGTTGGGAAGACTAGAAGATTATCTCTGGGCACTGGGAAGGTGAGGGACGTTAGGAGGGAGCAGAAGAGCTCTAGCAAGGGACTCCTTAGGTAAGATCAGCTACAGAATTTGTGGGGCCCAGTGCAAAATTAAAATGTGGTGCCTCTTGTTGAAAAATTTATTAAAAATTTCAAAATGATGACAGCAGAGTATTAACCCAAGTACAAAGTCCTTTAAAGCAGGAGGAGAGATGAGCCAGCATTACTGTCCAGGTCACAAGTCCATGAAGCTGGCCTGGCTTTCAGGTGTTTTTAGGATGGGTGTTTGTAGATGGGCCTGCATCCCATGCCTTATTCCCTGTTGAAGAGGCACTGAGATCTCTGCTCAGAGTCAAAACCCATTGCCGTTGAGTCAATTCCAACTCATAACAACCCTATAGGACAGAGTAGAATTGACCCATAGAGTTTCCAAGGAGCACCGGGTGGATTCAAACTGCCAACATTTTGGTTAGCAGCTGTAACACTTAACCACTACACCAGCAGGGTTTTAGTGCTTCTGAGTGACGTATACATTCATTCATTCAACAGACATTTACTAAACACCTATTACTGGACATACATCAGGTGCTTGAGTATAGAAAGATGGATTCCCTTCAGACTTTTCCAAATAGGTTTCTTAGGGCATTGTTTACCTAACACTTTTTTTATTGAGTATCTACTTAAGTTCCAGGCCCTCTTAGACAGTATTCAAGCAATAAATAAACAGGTTCTCAATTAAATTTGAGAAAAAGTTATATACTATACATTTTTTTAATTCCTCCTCACTTGGAGATTCACAGTAAGCATTAATGTACTAAAATGGCCTGAAAATTTTCCCAGCAGAAAAACTCGTTTAACTTCATTTAAGCTCTCTTTTACAGACTTATCTGACCACAAAAACATTTAAATGGTCAGCAAAGAAGTTGTAAAATAATACATACAAAGTGTTCTTTCAAGAAGTTTGCTGATGAAGAAAAGACTGAAGATAGAATAGTAATTTGAGCCCAGGCAAAAAAATAAGCAAACAAAAAAGTCATCATCTAGTTGATTCTGGCTCATGGCAACCCCATGTGTGACAGAGTAGAACAGCTCCATAGGGTTTTCTTGTCTGTAATCTTTGTGGAAGCAGATTATCACAGCTTTCTTCTGAGGTGCCACTGGGTGTGTTCACACCGCCAAACTGCAGGTTAGTTAGTCCAGCACAAAGCATTTGCACCATCCAGAGACCTTTGAGCCTGGGCAGGAACCATTAAAAAGGGAGAAGAAAGATTGGGCTGGCTAATTGGAAGCATTCAGCTGAGTATAATAAAGGATAGAACAAAGACAAAATATCAGAGCACTGATGTTTTCTACTCTGGCAGAGTACGAGCTCCTTTCCTGTCCTTTTAAACAATGGCCTCTCCCCACTCGTAATCCAAAGCTGCACACTATGCATCTTCTTTTTATAGTCCACCCCTACCACTTTTAGCTGCCTCCTCTGAGAAGTCCCAGGACCCTGCCCTCAGCAAAGAAAAAGACAAGGAAGTAATTTGGACACTTGAAATGGGACGTGTTTCTTGACCAATCAGTCAAAAGTTTGAGGATTGGGCAGGATCAAAATCTTGATTAAAAAAATTACAATGTCTGATCATCACTATTCAACATGACAAGAACAAGTGATTTATACTCCAATCATGGATTTTTTATAATGCTGAGTTTTAGTTTTTGGAGTTTTACAAATAAATTCAAATGGTCCAATTTAGAGATGAGAGTGTTATGCTGAATGGATGTTTCCAGTAAAACAACAATGACAAAGCCATTTGGTAGATTCCTCATTCTCTGGCAAGTCATTATTTTTATTGGCCTGAGGGCAACTTCTATTAATAGAGGCTACAGTCCTCGTTGCAGACTCATGAGTCTGTGATTCTCCTTTTAATAATACTTTTGACCATATTTTGAACTAAAATGAATTTTTTTTTTCCAAGTAGGAGTTCAAATTCAATACAAGGAACCCACAGGTGTTTTATTTAGAAGTGCAGTAATGGATCATTCCTTCATTCCCACTGTGTTCATTTTTAATTAAAAGGTGAAGTGGGTAGTATGCCAATTGGGTTAGAGCACTGGCTGTTGGCAACTAGAGAGTGTGGTGGCAGAAATCTCTGCAGCAGATATCACAGAGTTTCATGCTAATCTTGGCCTGGCCCCTAATTTCCTACATGATCTCTTGTCCACTCTAGGTGTCTGTTCACACGTGTAAAAAGAGAGGTAGAGTGTATCAGTAGTCCTCAGCTTCTTCTGGTATGAGGATCCTATTTTTAAGATATCTCATGGACTGCCACCTGATAGTTGTATTTTGAATCCCATAATACTTCTAAATTAGTTTTCATTCTACGACTCACAACAGCACCTATATACATTTGAAGACTAGTAATACATACGTAAACCAAAAATCAATTGTCATCGAGTTGATTCTGACTCAAGGCGACTCAATGTGTGTCAGACTAGAACTAGGTGCCATAGTGTTTTCAGTGGCTGATTTTTTTGGAAGTCAAACTGCAGATCTTTCTCCCAAGACACCTCTGGGTGAATTTAAACCCCAACCCTCCGATTAGCAACCGACTACATTAACCTTTTGCACCACCCAGGGTAGTGCATGTATATTTATTTGGTCTACCAATAATGTTTGAGCACAAGTGGGTTTAAGAACCCCTCTAATAAGTTGCCTATGCCACCCTGGGATTCAGTGATTGGAAATGATGGGTTGGATCTCTAAGACTGCATTCAGGTATAGCATTCTTTGATTTTTCAATCTTTGCTTCAGTGAAGAATAATAGAACGGCAACAATAGGCAGTCATAGCCTTTGCTAAATACCTACTAGTAAAACCCAAACCCACTGCCGTCGAGTCAGTTCCAACTCATAGTGACCCCATAGAACAGAGTAGTACTGCCCCATAGAGTTTCCAAGGAGCGCCTGGCGGATTTGAACTGCCGACCTTTTGGTTAGCAGCCATAGCACTTAACCACTACGCCACCAGGGTTTCCACCTACCAGTAAAAAATAAATAAATAAAGGGATGGTTAAATAACGATTTATGGCCTCCAGAATATTGTAAAACCTCTCATTCTTTTCAGGGGGAAATCCTAAAAGGGGTGAATGACTTATTCAACATCATACAACAAATTTTGACTGTCTTTTTTTTTTCTTTAACACCCTGAACTGAGCTATCAATTTTGCTCTACTTAGATTGGCTCAACTCTGGATTTGTATAGTTCCAAAGGCTATTGTTTTCTGGGGTGGAAGATCTAAATGGGTTAAGCCCAAGATTAAGGGAGAGAAAGTTCACATTCTAATCCTGTCTTTCATAATGACCCTGAACTAGTTGCTATAGAAACCAGAGCAAATTGATGGTTTTAGTTTAGGTTACTTATTATTAGTATCTGAAATGTGAAACACAATGAATTTTCCGTTGGTCAGCATGGTTGTGGAAACTTGCTCAATCAAGTTTTCCTGTTAATGGAAGGTTAGCATCCACATACAGGTCAACAGTGTTCAAAATTTATAGTGAAAAAAAGGACCCATAACAGTAGTACTATACTGAACACACTGTAAACATTTTTTATTGTTTAGAAAGTCTTTTCATACTATGCTTAAATCCTTTACTCTTAAATATGACAAAATTGTTGTGACTATACCACCTAATTAAGAATTCCCTTTGATATAATGGTAAATTCACCAGCTTTCACCATATTTAGCTCATTTAGGCTTGTACACACCAAGGTTTCACAGTGTGAGGTAGTGACAGAAGGTCCTTTATACCCTGAGTGTGAGAGAGGCATCTGCCCCTTTAAAAAATAACAATCATCCATAGTAATAATTTGGTCCAGGAAACTCAGGAAATGCCTCACAAACATAGATTTTACAGGAGAATGACAGCACGGCTATACTGATCATCAGAAGACAAATAGTTGGGGAGGAAAGGAATGTGCTCCATCGCAGGTTGACCTCAGGCACTTTTTCCCTCATCGTAATCCTTTTAACCCCATTTGGCACCTCTGAACTCTGGAAGAATTTGAAAGAAGAATTTGGGAAATGAAACGTGTAAAAGAATATTTGGTTTCAAGGCCTTTTTCTTCCCTCCCTCCTGCAACAACAAAAACAGGAAACAATCTAATTTTCTTTTCTGAGAGTCAATGGTGAAGTCTGTAATTGTCTTCATACATCCTTAATGCAGAGGCCTTATTTTGAATGACATTCAAAGGCCTTACTTGTAGTTTTCCAGACAGGATAGAAAAATGTGTCCAGTGTGCATCAGATCATTGTTTACATTTTTGATTAATCACTTTAGTTTGGTGATTTTCTTTCCTTTTTCTTTTTTTCACTACAGGGATCTAAAAGAAAGAATGCACGTACCATCAATTTCTGAGGCTAATATGGTGCCTCAAAAATATTCTTTTCTTAAAATTTCTACCTATTGGTATAATTTTTACCAGCCCTCACCTGACATTTATCCGTATCTCTCTGCATTCCCAAACAATCACAAAGACCCCCTAATTAATGAATTTCAAAGATCTCATTTGAAGATTAAGAATTCAACATTTTGCTTTACTTATTCTGAAGACATTAGTAGATAAAGCCCTAGAAACTGGTATGGATTTGCTTGATGTTACAGTTCCTGAGATCGTAAGAGGTCCTCTTCATAAAAGAGATTGTACCAACTGAATTTCCTGTGAGGTTGCCAAACAACCTTTTCTTTCTCAGCTTTCCTTCTTCTCAGCTTAGAGTTAATTGAGTGTTAACCCGGGCATTCAGAAGAAAATTGGCTAATTAAAAAAAAAAAAAAATGGACCTCAGGATATGCTAGGGTTGTCACCGAATTACATTTCATCTATGCTGGTTTTTATGCCCTATAATCCTTTGGGACACATCTATTTCAGAGAAAGTGTCTGTGTTCTGAATGTTGCTGTTATGCTACCATCGAGTTGACTCCAACTGATGGCAACCTTACGTGCTACAGAACAAAACATTGCCTGGTCCTGCATCATCATCACAATCACCAGCATGTTCCAGGCCATCATTTAGACTATTGTGCCAATCCATCTCACTGAAGGTCTCTTATGCCCTCATTGGCCCTATACTTCACCAAACATAATGTCCTCCTCTAGCAATTGTTCCCTCTTAATGGCATGTCCAAAGTAAGCAAGTTAGTGTTCTGTCATGATCCATAAGGTTTTCATTGGCTAATTTTAAACTCTGGTGGCATAATGATTAAGTGCTACAGCTGCGAACCAAAGGGTCTGCAGTTTGAATCTGCCAGGTGCTCCTTGGAAACTCTGTGGGGTAGTTCTACTCTGTCCTATAGGGTCGCTATGAGTCAGAATCAACTTGAAGGCACTGGGTGGGTTTTTTGGGAATTTTTAGAAATAAATCACTGGGCCTTTCTTCCTTGTTTTAGTCTGAAAACTCCACTGAAACCTGTCCACTGTGGGTGACCCTACTGGTATTTGAAATACTGGTGCCTGAGCTTCCAGTATGGTATATAACACACAAGCCACCACAGTACAAGGAACTGACAGGTGGATGTTCTAAATACCAAGTTAGAATTAGTCAAAATATTTATGTCCAATTCTGCCTCACTGATCTGACATCTGTGTAAAGATATGGGGAAAGCCTTTGTAGGAGGGACCCAGACACATATCACAGCTGGACCCAAGTTATAGAAACAGACATTAGTCACACTCAACTCATGCCCAAACTCTCGGCACTTTACCCATGAGGCCTATTAACGTCCACACCTTTTGTTCTAAATTTACTGCACCAAACTTTACCAGAAGAATTCCAGATTTGAAAATAATAAAAAGCAAAGGAGCTTAAGTTCCATTGTTAGACCAGAAGTGAGTCACTGCTGCAGAATTTCTTCTGTCTACTGATTAGGCCGGATACGCGCTGGGCGGTGCGGCAGGAAAGGCTGTTGCTCTCTGTATGTGTGAGTTAATAGTCACAAAAGGTCACAATTTTAACATGTTAACAACCAAATCTCTCTCTTGGGCACCTGGAGGGGTTTTTTCTACATACTCTTCCAGAAGCAAAGGGAAAAGCTACATTTTTTTTTTTTTTTGCCTTCCTAACCTGAGTTTACCCCCAGTTGACATAGCTACGTGCTTCCCTGCATGGAGATTGAGACTACCCTGATTTTTGTGTCTGGCAGGGCTAAAGGGATATGAGCTATCTGACATTTCTGGAAGGGTAGCATCTCTGAATCCTCTCTGGCCTGGCCAAACCCAGTGTTCATATTCTGTAGCCATGTAGCCACTTTTACAAAAAAAAGAAAAAAAAAACTTTCTTCCAGATTATGAAATGGAGCATAATCAGGGTGACCAAATAATTTATCATCTAAACCAAGACATTTCTGAGGGTGAAAGGCAGCCCTTTTAATTACACCAGGGCAACAGGTCTGTTCTAAGCAAACCACAATGCATGATCACCATAGGCAGTGTTAACTAAGCAGTTAGCAAAAGGATAAGAAAAAGAATATGCAGCATTTATTTAGTACTCACTACATGGTAGTTGGAGTCTCTGGGTGTTGCAAACAGTTAAGCACTCAGCTACTAACTGAAAGGTTGGCTGTTCAAACCCCCCACCCAGAGGATTCTCAGAAGAAAGTCCTGATGATTTCTTTCCAAAAGGCCACAGCCATGAAAACCCTGTTCTGTTGTGCATGGATGGGGTCACCATGAGTCAGGAGCCAACTCAGTGGCAGCTAACGGCAGCAACAAAGATCAACAGAGTCTTCTATATATCAGTATAGGCAACTGGAAGTTTATTGAATATTTTCAAAGATGAGAGTGAAGAATCATCCCTGAATTGGAACCAGCCTCCAGTGAATGCATCTAGGATGCCCTTTGTCTTCTTTTAGCTCAGCATTTATGTGTTTTCACATGATGCAAAAAATAGGATAGTCTGGGTAACATACTTGACAAGTATTTACCTAGGACTACTAAATGCTTTTTATTGCTGCAAATATGAGAAGACAGAGACATTATGCCTGCCTCAGAGAACCTACAGCCTTGCTGTAAACAAATTTGGAATGAGACTAGACAGTGCATAATACGATATCTAATTAGTTATAATAAATATTCTACTTTGGTTCTACCTTTTTTTTAATGATTTTGATGAAAATATATAAGGTTTGCTGATTAAATATCTGGAAAGACACAGCTGGTAGTGAGAAATGGAAAACTAATATACTGAATGACAGAAATCATGATTTCAGTAAACAAGAATGTTATGTGAAACTAACAAGTTGAAGTTAATAGGAATAAAAAGAAAGTCCTACATTTAGTTTCAAAAAGTCAATATATAACTACAGGATGGGAGAGAGCTATAATTTTCACATTCAAAAAAATCCTGCAGACTTTTTGGTTAACCTAAACCTATACCTTCATTCACTATCCTAAAATGCTTGGTGAGCACCTGCTGAGTGCCAGGCACCATGTAGGCATCTCATCATCCAATGCACCTGCAAATGCAAACTTAAGAGGTTCTCCTTGTTCTGTAATGTGTACTACTCAGGGGAGGAAATATTTCTACTGACTGGAACACATCTGGAGTAGACACAACACTCTAAGAAGATCATGTTTGATAAAACTGCCTATAGAAGAGAGAGACTATATTGTTTAATGACAGGGAAACCAGGCTGTAGAGAGTATTGAGTAAGCACAGGATGTTTAGTCTAGAAGAAAAGATTATGGGGCTTTGATGGTTGTTTTCCAACATTTACAGTGCTATTATGTGACTACAAGAGAAGCTGTAAGACTTTTTTGGGTTATTTCAGTTGGTCCAATGGGCTGAAAGTTAGAAACAGGCAGATTCATTTTGATGTATTCAAAAGTTTTCCTGCCAACGTTGGGAACGTTTTCTCAGCCTCTAAAGTACTTCTCTACGTAAGTTTTCAGGAAGCTAGCTGCCATGTAGACTGCTTCTATCTCAAAAGGATTCACCTCATTGGCCATTGGAATGAACGGCCTTTGAAGATTCCTCTAATGTCAATTCTTTAATTTTTATTTTCTGAATTAAGTGAGAAGTAATATAATTTTTCACATACTTCCTTAAGCCTTCAGGCCCACAAGAATTTTACTAGCCCACAACTAACGAGTTCCTTTCCCTCATCTTCCCCACCTTCACTGGCTAAAACGATCTCGGCTTCGTTAACAGAATGTCATGGTAAATATATTCCAAGTATTAAAATACACAGCTTACTCACTTGGGGTAAAATGGTTATGAAAACCTAGACTATGCCTCCATACCAGTTGGATATGTAAATACCAGTGCAAACCAGAACATATACAAGAAACGGAAAATCTTGCCTCAAAGTGAGGTAAGTGGAAAGAGGAGGTTTACAGATACAAGGCCAAGAGATGGGACACATAGAAGCTTCCATATACCTTCTGCAGCTCAAGCAGGGGAAGTGATGGTTGCCTGAGCTGTCAAATGCCAGAGGAAGGGAGGCACCTCTCAGCTCTTGGAGCTGCCCTAATATTTACTGTGGCTGTGTCTCCCAAGCTTCATAGTCAAGATCAGCATCTTCCGGACACCTGCTATGTTTTTAGGCGTGCCCACATGTCATCATCCAGCTAAGAAGAGGAAGGGTTACCACATCCTCAGCTGGCCATTTCTGTTGTCAGCATTTGACCAAGGAATTCTTTGGCTAGGAAGTTACCTTTAGTACAATAAAATGTACAGTCCTAGGAAAACAGACTGATGAAATATTTCTGTCTAGAAGTTACCATCACTGAAAATTGTATTTACCTCCTTATTTCTTGCCAAATCTATCATTTTGGCATCATGTCGATCTATTCGAAGAATCATGGTTTTGTTTTTGAAGGGTGAAGCCTTACTGCTTCAGTATTTTTCTTTTTTTTTTTTTTACTGCTTCAATATCTAGTAAGCTCATGTTTAAAGGGGTTGAACAGTAAACATAGATACAAGCCCTGCTTTAGTTATTACCCCAAACCAAAAAAATCAAACCCTGTGCCGTCGAGTCAATTCCGACTCATAGCGAGCCTTATATGACAGAGTTGAAATGCCCCGTAGAGTTTCCAAGGAGCGCCTGGCGGATTTGAACTGCCAGCCCTTTGGTTAGCAGCTGTAGCACTTAACCACTACGCCACCAGGGTTTCCTAGTTATTATCATTAACCAGAAATCATGTCATGGTGAGGCAATAATTTGAAAGCTGAAGTGCTTAAATGGTCTGAGAATAATTATTTTGAGTAGTACTAACAGCCACTAGGAAGAAATGGCTAAAACACAATTTCAAAATTAGCTTTATGATTGCAGAGCTATGGAGACTGTACAGAACTTCAAATAGTTACTAACAGTGGTGTTGTTAATCATTGAGCAGGAAAAATAAGAAACATCTATATTAAATCCACTGCTGTCAGATCAATTCCGACTCATAGTGACCCCATAGGACAGAGTAGAACTGCCCCATAGAGTTTCCAAGGAAAGCCTGGTGAATTCAAACTGCTAAACATTTGGTTAGCAGCCATAGCTCTTAACCACTGCACCACCAGGGTTTCCAACATCTATATTAGGGTCCCAGAAAGATGTTTATGTGTGTTTTAGAGACTATGCAAAAGCACTCGATTGTGTGGATCATAACATACTATGGTAACATTGCAAAGAATGGGAATTCCAGAATACTTAATTGTGCTCATGAGGAACCTGTACATAGATCAAGTGGCAGTCCTTTAAACAGAACAAGGGAATACTGAGTGGTTTAAAGTCAGGAAAGGTGTGTGTCAGGGTTGTATCTTTTCACCATACTTATTCAACTGTATGCTGAGCAAATAATCTGAAAAGCTGGACTATATGAAGAAGAATGGTGCATCAGGATTGGCAGAAGGCTCATAAACAACCTGCAATAAGCAGATGACACAACCTTGCTTGCTTAAAGGGAAGAGGACTTGAAGTACTTACTGATGAAGATCAAGCTTCAGTATGGATTACACCTCAACATAAAGAAAACAAAAATCCTCACAACTGGACCAATAAGCAACATCATGATAAATGAAGAAAAGATTGAAGTTGTCAAGAATTTCATTTTACTTGGATCCACAGTCAACGCCCATGGAAGCAGCAGTCGAGAGATCAAACGACATGTTGCATTGGGCAAATCTGCTGCAAAAGACCTCTTTAAAGTGTTAAAAAGCAAAGATGTCACCTTGAGGACTAAATTGCACCTGACCCAAGCTATGGTATTTTCAGTCATCTCATATGCATGCTAAAGCTGAACAATGAATAAGGAAGACTGAAGAAGAATCGATGCCTTTGAATTGTGATCTTGGCTGAGAATATTGAATATACCACACACTGCTAGAAGAATGAACAAATTTGTCTTAGAACAAGGATAGCCCGAATGATCCTTAGAAGGCAGGATCGTGAAACTTCATCTCATTTACTTAGGACATGTTATCAGGAGGGGCCAATCCCTGCAGAAGGACATCATGCTTGATAAATAGAGGGTCAGCAAAAAAGAGGAAGGCCGTCAACGGAATGGATTGACACAGTGGCTGCAACAATGGGCTTACACATAGCAATGATTGTGAGAATGGCATGAGACTGGGCAGCCTTTAGTTCTGTTGTACATGGGGTCGCTATGAGTCAGAACTGATTTGATGGTACCTAACAACAATGTAACAACAATAACATATTAGGGCCTGGTAGCTTTGCTAAGCTTAAAAAAAAAAACCATAATTATAAAGGAGCAAAATGTGATATATCTATTTTTGCATCATTACTTCTCATGAAGGCAGCTGTCCTCTACTTGTCCAATGACAAAAGGGATGCTGAATAACCAGGGATAGTAACGGTAATAACAAAGATAAAAAAGCAAGAGCCAATTCCCTTTTTCAACTCATTAAAGGGCCCAGCCACTATTGTGTTGAGATACCCAGCACACCACACCCAAAGCCTAAGGTTGTTTCCAAATAGCATACTCAAATGAACCACTCCAGGGCAGACTTTTTTTTTTACTTGTAGAAAGAACAACATTTCATAGTTAGCTTTTGTTTAAATAACCTGCTTCAATTAATTTTAATCAAAATGTATAAACCATTTTAATATAAGCTGAATGGCAAAACAATTGAGAAGTAATGCTAACACTCTGGTTACACTGAATTCATTTAACCCTCACAACAACCTTATGAAGTAGTTAATGTCATTATTCCACTTTAACAGAAGAGGAAACTGAGACACACAGAGTTTTAAAGAACATACCCAGTCACACAGCTAAGAATTTAGCAGAAGGATTTGAATTGTGTCAAGAAAACAAAGCTTTCAGTGCAGTCAGTGAGACAGAAGAATAATATGCTGCCCATACTATCTAATTTTCATCTGGATTCTAGACTAACAGCTATATTTTTTTGAGAAAAACATGTTTTTCCTCAGTGGTCAAAACCAGTGCGTGAAACCATATGCCCTGAGAGGTCTTAACCAAGTGACCATCTGCACCCCTCAAAACAAACATATGAGGAAGAGTACTGTCTGGGTGCTATTGCCAAGAAGATATTTTTGCAAGATAGACAAAGAAAATACATGTAAGCATCTTGTGACCATGATCTAAGCATCCTGTGAAACAATCTGTAATCATTAACTATACAATTAATAATCAGTAACCAGTCAGAGTGTGATATTACAACATTCATTGATTTTCCTATAATTGCCATCTCTATGGTTTAGTTCCTCTTTTTTACCCCATAAGAATACTTGTATAATGAAACTGTCCCAGGACTACCTGGCTCCATTTTCAGTTGGCTATGTAGTTCCCCAATTGCAATTTATATAGTTCCCCAATTGCAATTGTTTTAAACCCTTAGTATACCTCTGTGTTTTAACTTGAAACAGTGTTCAAGTTTTTCTCTACAACATTTTGGTGTCAGAAGTGGGATCCAAAGAAAATTTGCCTGCTAGATGACCCCAGGATGGGACTGTGGAATGTTGGCACCCCTACGAGCCCTCTGCATGTTTAATCCACTTTTCCAGCTCTGGAGAGTTCTCTCTAGGTAAAACCTCTTAGACCAAGGACCTTCGTCTTTGCATTTGAAGTCCTCTGAGGTTTATTAATGGTCCTTTATCTCTTTACTTTTGGCTTACTCAAGAGCGTTTTGATGAGTTTGTTATCTGGCTAATTGCAGTTTGGTTCAGGCTTTGTGAACTTGTTGTGTTTTCCCCTAAATGCCCATTAAGTTTTCTTCAGGTGTTTTTTTGTTTTTTGTTTTTTTGTGTGTGTGGAAGTCTCCAGAGTGGTTTCCACGCATGTGGTTGCAGTCTTAGTGAGGGTAGAGCATACCATTATCCACAGCACGCACTCATTAAGGGGTTTTCTCATTTCATGTTTAAGTATTTGCGTGTCTTGTCTCAAAAGCCATGACTAGCTGTTCGTTTTTTTTTTCTCATAAGGAAACCTTTTAAGTCTTGGAGAAACTGCTTAGTATGTCTAAGCTTCTAATTTAAAATACATCATTCTGGTAAAGTTTTTATTGTTTTATAATATGTCAACTTAAATTAGCTCCAGAATCCTTTTCAGTAACTTAGGCTGAATTGGATATATAAGAAAATTTTAAAGTCTAAAGTCTGAGTTTCAGAGCTATTACCTGAATTTTTCAGAGTTGAAGCCTGAAATTTCTCCTAATTTCCACTTTTTCTGGCCAGAAGCCATCAGAGACCTTAACTTCTGCTTTTCTGAGAAAACGAGTTTCCACCTAATCTTTTCCTTCCTGGTGCTTACAACTACTACAAGGAATCTGGGTATTAGGAAAAGGAAAAAAAAGGGTTGTTATAAATTAAAAAACAAACAAAAAGGAACAATTTAAACAAAAAGTCTCACAAATACCACCAGATGCTCTTATAACTTTACAACTGGAACCATTTCAAATACAACTCAACAATCTTTCAGACTGCACTATTGTTTGTTTTTATTGTAAAAACCAGGTCATCCTAGGGGAAAAAAAAAATGTTTTGAATTAAAAAACAGGGAGAAAAAGAACAAATTCAACTCTCTACTGCCCACAAGAGACCAACAACTGTCAGCATAACCAGCCTCCGGGGAAGTAACAGAGATCTTTCCTTTGATAACATTAAAACTACAAAAAGGAGAATCATTAATTAGAAACAATCCCGTCTACCCCCAGACACATATGGTGTCTCAAAATAGTTTCATAGATGGCCCAAGTTCTTTAACCCACCATGAAAAGAAGGGAACAAATGATCTAAATTAAATTGCCATCCACAATTTGAAGAAAAACTTATAACACTGAAGAATAATAGGAAGTTTTTTCCTATACACAGACCTTTGTTCTTTTTTTTTTTTTTTACAAAACAAAGCCCAGTAGTTACTTATTGGTAAACGCTGGTTTATCAATAAATGGCTATAGTGTTTTTGTTTTCTAGATTTGCCTTGATTAATTTCATGAAATTTATAATGTTCTTCTTGGTTCTCAACAAACAATAGTATTAATTATATAATTCTTGTCTTATGTCTCTGAACCCCTGGTGGCATAGTGATTAAGAGTTCAGCTGCTAACCAAAAGGTTGGCAGTTTGAATCTACCAGCCACTCCTTGGAAACCCTATGGAGCAGTTCTATTCTCATCCATAGGCTCCCTATGAGTTGGAATCCACTCGACCTCAACGGGTTTGGTTTTGTTGTCTTATGTTTAAGTTTTATCTTGTCTTAAAAGCCATGGGATGGGCCTACGGTAGCTATAGAATAGTCTGCTTAAAAGTAAATAAGTTGTTTGTTTAGTTGATATAACCAGGACTTTAAGTTATTCCAAAATGATCTCTTCATAAAACCTCTCTTTATCAGATTCTATAAAACTTGCAAAAGAGAAAGTAATAGTTTTCTACTTCTAAATAGTGTTGCTGAATTTAAGTTAGGATGTTTCTAGTTAGTTTGATGATGAATACACTCTTGTGAAGTTCAAAAGTTTCAGTGTTTTCAGGAAATGATAAAAATAAATTCATTTTGTTAATTTTAAAAAAAGGTTTAAATTTTACTTTCCTAACAATAAACCCCCACGTGTCTGTCAGTTTGTCGTACTGTGGGGGCTTGTGTGTTGCTGTGATGCTGGAAGCTATGCCACTGGTGTTCAGATACCAGCAGGGTCACCCATGGAGGACAGGTTTCAGCTGAGCTTCCAGACTAAGACAAACTAGGAAGAAGGACCCAGCAGTCTACTTCTGAAAAGCATTAGCCAGTGAAAACCTTATGAAGAGCAGTGGAACACTGTCTAATATAGTGCTGGAAGATGAACCCCCAGGTTGGAAGGCACTCAAAAGATGACTGGGAAAGAGCTGCCTCCTCAAAGTAGTCAACCTTAATGACGTGGATGGAGTAAAGCTTTCGGAACCTTCATTTGCTGATGTGGCATGACTCAAAATGAGAAGAAACAGCTGCAAATATCGATTAATAATCAGAACCTGGAATGTATGAAGTATGAATCTAGGAAAATTGGAAATCACCAAAAATGAAATGGAACGCATAAACATCGATATCCTAGGCATTAGGGAGCTGAAATGGACTGGTATTGGCCATTTTGAATCAGACAATCACATAATCTACTATGCTGGGAATGACAACTCGAAGAGGAATGGTGTTGCATTCATCGTCAAAAAAAACATTTCAGGATCTATCCTGAAATACAATGCTGTCAGTGATAGGATAATATCCATACGCCTACAAGGAAGACCAGTTAATACGACTATCATTCAAATTTACGCACCAACCACTAGGGCCAAAGATGAAGAAATAGAAGATTTTTATCAGCTGCTGCGGTCTGAAATTGATCGAACATGCAATCAAGATGCATTGATAATTACTGGCAATTGGAATGCGAAAGTTGGAAACAAAGAAGAAGGATCAGTCATTGGAAAATATGGCCTTGGTGATAGAAACAATGCCACAGATCAAATGATAGAATTTTGTAAGACTAACGAGTTCTTCTTTGCAAATACCTTCTTTCACCAACATGAACGGCAACTATACACATGGACCTCACCAGACGTAACACACAGAAATCAAATTGACTACATCTGTGGAAAGAGACGATGGAAAAGCTCAATATCATCAGTCAGAACAAGGCCAGGGGCCAACTGTGGGACAGACCATCAATTGCTCATATGCAAATTCAAGCTGAAACTGAAGAAAATCAGAGCAAGTGCACAAGAGCCAAAATATGACCTTGAGTATATCCCACCTGAATTTAGAGACCATCTGAAGAACAGATTTGACGCATTGAACACTAGTGACTGAAGACCAGGCAAGTTGTGGAATGACATCAAGGACATCATCCATGAAGAAAGCAAGAGGTCACTGAAAAGAAAGAAAAGACCATGATGGATGTCAGAGGAGACTCTGAAACTTGCTCTTGAGCATCAAGCAGCTAAAGCAAAAGGAAGAATTCATGAAGTAAAAGAACTAAACAGAAGATTTCAAAGGGCCTCTTGAGAAGACAAAATAAAGTATTATAATGACATGTGCAAAGAGCTTGAGATGGAAAAACAAAGGGAAGAACATGCTCGGCATTTCTCAAGCTGAAAGAACTGAAGAAAAAATTCAAGCCTCAAGTTGCAATAGTGAAGGATTCCATGGGGAAAATATTAAATCACGTGGGAAGCATCAAAAGAAGATGGAAGGAATATACAGAGTCATTATACCAAAAAGAATTAGTCGATATTCAACCATTTCATGAGGTGGCATATGATCAGGAACCAATGGTACTGAAGGAAGAAGTCCAAGCTGCTCTGAAGGCATTGGTGAAAAACAAGGCTCCAGGAATTGATGGAATATCAATTGAGATGTTTCAAAAAACAGCTCTGGAGAGGCTCACTCGTCTATCCAAGAAATATGGAAGACAGCTTCCCGGCCAACTGACTGGAAGAGATCCATATTTATGCCTATTCCCAAGAAAGGTGATCCAACTGAATGTGGAAATTATAGAACAATATCATTAATATCACATGCAAGCAAAATTCTGCCGAAGATCATTCAAAAATGGCTGCAACAGTATATCAACAGGGAACTGCCAGAAATTCAGGCTGGTTTCAGAAGAGGACGTGGAACCAGGGATATCATTGCAGATGTCAGATGGATCCTGGCCAAAGGCAGAGAATACCAGAAGGATGTTTACCTGTGTTTTATCGATTATGCAAAGGCATTTGACTGTGTGGATCATAACAAACTATGGATAACACTGCGAAGAATGGGAATTCCAGAACACTTAATTGTGCTCATGAGGAACCTTTTCATAGATCAAGAGGCAGTTGTTCAGACAGAACAAGGGGATACCGATTGGTTTAAATCCAGGAAAGGTGTGCGTCAGGGTTATATTCTTTCACCATACCTATTTAATCTGTATGCTGAACAAATAATTCGAGAAGCTGGACTGTATGAAGAAGAACGGGGCATGAAGATTGAAGGAAGACTCATTAACAATCTGCCTTATGCAGATGACACAACCTTGCTTGCTGAAAGGGAAGAGGACTTGAAGCATTTACTAATGAAGATCAAAGACCACAGCCTTCAGTATGGACTACACCTCAACATAAAGAAAACAAAAATCCTCACAACTGGACCAATGAGCAACATCATGATAAACGGAGAAAAGATTGAAGTTGTCAAGGATTTCATTTTACTTGGATCCACAATCAACAGCCATGGAAGCAGCAGTGAAGAAATCAAAAGATGCATTGCATTGGGTGCATCTGCTGCAAAGGACCTCTTCAAAGTGTGGAAGAGCAAAGATGTCACCTTGAAGACTAAGGTGCTCCTGATCCAAGCCATGGTATTCTCAATCACATCATATGCATGTGAAAGCTGGACAATGAATAAGGAAGACAGAAGAAGAGTTGACGCCTTTGAATTGTGGTGTTGGTGAAGAATATTGAATATACCATGGACTGCCAAAAGAATGAACAACTCTGTCTTAGAAGAAGTACAACCAGAATGCTCCTTAGAAGCAAGGATGGCGAGACTGTGTCTTACATACTTTGGACACGTTGTCATGAGGGATCAGTCCCTGGAGAAGGACATCATCCTTGGCAGAGTACAGGGTCAGTGGAACAGAGGAAGACCCTCGATGAGGTGGATTGACACAGTGGCTGCAACAGTGACCTCAAGCATAACAATGATTTTAAAGATGGCGCAGGACCAGGCAATGTTTCGTTCTGTTGTGCATAGGGTCGCTATGAGTTGGAACTGACTCGACGGCACCTAACAACAACAACGATAAACACCCCCACATGTCTCTCAGTTTGTTGTATTGTGGTGGCTTCCAGTTACTGTGATGCTAGAAGCTATGCTGCCAATATTCAAATACCAGAAGGGTCACCCATGGCAGACAGGTTTCAGCTGAGCTTCCAGACTAAGACAGACTAGGAAGGACCTAGGGTCTACTTCTGAAAAAATTAGCCAGTGAAAACCTTATAAATAGCAGCAGAACATTGTCTGATATAGTGCCAAAAGACAAGTCCCTCAGGTTGGAAGACACTGAAAAGTCAAGTGAGGAAGAGCTACCACCTAAAAAAAGAATCTACTTTAATGACATGGATGGAGTCATGCTTTCAGGACCTTCATTTGCTGATGTGACATAACTCAATATGAGAAGAAACAGCTGCAAACATCCATTAAAAATAGGAATGTGGAGTGTGCAAAGTATGAATCTAGGAAAACTGGAAATCGCCAAAAATGAAATGTAACGCATAAACATCAGTATCCTAGGCATTGCTGAACTGGTATTGGCCATTTTGAATTGGACAATCATATGGCATACTATGCCAGGATTGACAAATTGAAGAAGAATGGCATTGCGTTCATTGTCAAAAGGAACATTTCAAGATCTATCCTGAAGTACAATGCTGTCAGTGATAGGATGATATCTACATGCCTACAAGGAAGACCAGTTAATACAACTATTATTCAAATTTAGCACCAACTACTAAAGCCAAAGATGAAGAAATTAAAGATTAGACAGGCCCATAAAACAAAACCAGACTAAAGGGCCACACCAGGCCGGGGCAAGGAGAAGGCAGGAGGGGACAGGAAAGCTGGTAATGGGAAAACCAAGGTCGAGAAGGAGAGAAGGTTGACATGTCATGGGGTTGGCAACCAATGTCACAAAACAATATGTGTATTGTTTAATGAGAAACTAGTTTGCTCTATGAGTCTTCATCTAAAGTACAAATTAAATTTAAAAAAAAAAGAAAGAAATCAAACGACACACTGCATTGGGCAAATCTGCTGCAAAAGACCTCTTTAAAGTGTTAAAAAGCCAAGATGTCACCTTGAGGACTAAGGTGTGTCTAACCAAAGCCAAGGTGTGTTCAATCACTTCACGTGCATGTGAAAGCTGGATAATGAATAAGGAAGACCGAAGAAGAATTGATGCCTTTGAATTATGGTGTTGGCAAAGAATATTGAATATACCATGGACTGCAAGAAGAGCGAACAAATCTGTCTTGTAAGAAGTGCAGCCAGATTGTTCCTTAGAAGAGAGGACGGTGAGACTTCGTCTCAGGTACTTTGGACATGTTATCTGGAGGGACTAGTTCCTAGAGAAGGACATCATGCTTGGTAAAGTAGCGGGTCAGTGAAAAAGAGGAAGACCCTCAACAAGGTGGGCTGACACAATGGCTGTAACAATGGGCTCAAGTATAACAATGATTGTGAGGATAGTGCAGCACCAGGCAGTGTTTAGTTCTGTTGTACATAGGGTCACTAGGAGTTGAAATGGACTCGACTGCACCTAACAACAGCAACAATAACAGTAAACAACTAGAGGAGAAAATTTTAAAAAAGAAATTTACTTAAAATAGTGAAAGTTCTTATTTATTACAACCATTCAAAATTCAGAAAATTTTTATAAGCTTTCTAGGTCAAATAGCATATAAAGAGTTAAATTTCTTATGATTAAAATAACAAAATTTCCTTAGTTACTAAATTAAGTGTTTAATTTTATTCTTTATACAATCTGCCTCAAAGCAAGAGTTCAATCTCATGAAGTTTCCTAAAGTCAAAATAAATTCTCATAGTTTTGAGGGGACTAAGGTTGTTACTTTTAAAGTCTTTGCTTTAAATAATTTAAGTATTGTTTCTCAATAATCTGTGATAAACTTCTGACAATTTTACAACTTCCTAAGAAGCTCAAAGAATTTATTTAAAATGTGAATTATATGAAACGTTGTCATATAAATAACCACTTTTATTTAAGTTAGAATTTATATGTTAGTAGTATATGCCTGATACTAGATTACAAACACATAGTTATTGTGTCATATTTCTATTATTTCAGTTGTTTAGTTGCAACTTTATTTATTTATTTATTTTAATCTAACATCATCAAAGCCAATGATTTGACTGGGGAATTTACATCATTTACCCATAAAATTTTTACTACTCTTCAGTTATTTTGGTAACACAGGTGGCATAGTGGTTTAAGAGCTATGGCTGCTAAACAAAAGATTGGCAGCAGGCGCTCTTTGGAAGCCCTATGGGGCAGTTCTACTCTGTCCTATAACGTCATTATGAGTTGGAATCAACTGGACAGCAATGAGTTCGGTTTGGTTTTTATTCAGTTATTTAGAGACTTGATAATCTTGGTATATTCTTGTTATATCTTAGCTATATAGTAATACGTCTCAAGATTGAAAAAAAAAAAAAAGTTGCTGTCGAGTTGATTCCAACTCATAGCAACCTGATTACTATGTGTTATATGTGAAGCTCTTTGAAAATAAGTCAATCATTATGCTTAGGGATATTTTGTAACTGACTTTTGGCTTTAAATTACTTTTGTAATTCCCGTCAAGTCTTCACTTTTAAGAGCTTTTTTTTTTTTATTGTATTCTAGATGAAGTTTTACAGAACAAACTAGTTTCTCATTAAACAGTTAGTACACGTATTGTCTTATGACATTGGTCAACAACCCCATGACATGTCAGCACTCTCCTTTCTTGACCTTGGGTTCCCTATTACCAGCTTTCCTATCCCCTCGTGCCTTCTAGTCCTTGCGCCTGGGCTGGTTTGCCCCTTTAGTCTCATTTTGTTTTATGGGCTTGTTCAGTCCCCGGTAAGAACTATTATTATTTTAAGTTAATCATGGCCTTATTAAGTTTGTCGTCTGCAGATAAGTTTTACTTTGCTGGAAAAATTTGGTCAAAACATCTCAACAAAGAGATGGACTAGATTTGTGAAAAAGGCTGTGACTAGACTGAATCACGATTTCCAGAATTCTTATGTAGGAGCTGATGTGTTCCCAGGCTGCGGCTGATCCAGGATAACATGGAACCAAAATTAACTACATGGAACCAAAATTAACTACATGGAACTGAGTAAACTAAAAAAAAGATTTAAATTGAACTCATAGCTGAAGTTTACTTACATTAATTTCTTTGCTTTTCTATTTGTTTTATTGTTTTTAATTGCTTTACTCCATAAACTTCAAGTTATTCCGTGTTTCTACATAATGTTTTTCCCACGTTAATGATAGATGTTAATGCTGCTTAGTGCATTTGCTTATTGTTAATAGAACAGATCAACTACCTTATTTGTTAAATATTACATGATGACAGTTATACCTATTGCTTAAAATTGCTAGACAAATTAGACATTTCAGATATGAGCTGTTAAAATACTTAAGGTTTCCTTTTTGTTACCAAACCTTCCTTTTCACCATCATCAAATTGCAATTTTAGCATAAACCCTCTGCTTGGACATTTTGGCTTTTACCTTGTAAACCCAGACCTTTTTTATAAACACTACTTTTAGAGACCATTTTATTTGTTAAAATTATGATTTTAATAGCCATTCTTATCATAATCGGCACTGTTAAATGTTGCATAAAATTAACCACTCGTGTTTTGACCTCGAAAACTAAACACGATGTCCATGAGAAAGAAAACGTATATAGAAACTTCCCAGGTCAGTGATGACCTTGATGAAACCTTACTGGAGGGACTGAAAAAAATAAGACAGCCCTTTGTGCCTCTGATCCATTGTGCCTAGCACTGTTGCCTCTTTCCCTCCCCCTTTTGATGCCCACCAGAGTGTCTCTCTCTAAAGCATAATGGAGCTAGAGAAAACCTTACAGAAGATGAATTACTCCTTTATAAGTGCAACCTAAAGAGGAGAACTCCACTATGTTAAGGTAAAAGGAAAATACTCAGTGGTGCTCAGTCACAATTGTTGCGTGGTGTTCTAGGTCTTAAATGTTTGATAATTCAAGCAGCCACTACAGTAAACAATAGTCGCAAGCACATGCCTATGTGAGAGAGACTACTCAATTCATCAGTGATCAAAAGATGCTCTACGAGATCTTTGATCAAAAGGAGGGAAAGGTGTCAGGAAGAGAAAACTTTCAGTGCCATCAGTGAGACAGAGGAATAATATGCTGGCCATAGTACCTAATTTTAATCTGGATTCTAGACTAACAGCTATACTTTTTAGAAAAACATGTTTTTCCTCAGTGGTCAAAACTAGTATGGAACCATATGCCCCGAGGGGTCTTGAACAAGTAACCATCTGCACCCCTCAAAATAAATGTACTCAGGAAGAGTGCTATCTGGGTACCATTGCCAACAAGATCTTTTTGCAAGATAGACAAAGAAAATGCATGTAAGCATCTTGTGATCATGATCTAAACATCCTGTGAAACTATATCTGTAATCACTAACTATACTATTAATAATCAGTAACCAGAGTGTGATTGTTACAATATTCATTGATTTTCCTGTAATTGCACACCTCCCCCCCACCCCCGCCCCCGCCCATGGTTTGGTTCCTCCTTTTACCCCATAAGAATACTTGTATAACGACACTGCCCCCGGACTAACTGGTTCCATTTCCACTGGGCTACGTAGTTCCCCAATTTCAATGGTTTTAAACCCTTAATAAACCTCTCTGTTTTAACCTGAAACAGTGTTCAAGTTTTTCTCTACAATAAAAGGCAGATAGCCTGGCTCCAAAGTCCAAGTATTTAACGATTCAACTCTACTGCCTTTCCAATAGTGGTTGGTATGTAGGTAGAATTCATCAAGTGCTAGTATATACCAGGCACTGTATTAATGTGTTAATTATGTACAGGGCTTAAGCTTGCCAGTTGGGTCCTTTCAGCACAGGTAACAGGAATAACAAAAGAATCAATAGGTCAACCATTCTGTAGATCTTTGGGAAACCCTGTACTTGGATGTTATCTCTGTGTCACTTGAGATTGCAGGATGTTAGCAAAAAGAAGTTATTTTTCATTTCTTTCTTGCAGGGGTGGAATGGTCCAAACCAGTGAGCAGTACGAATTTGTGCATCATGCTCTGTGCCTATATGAGAGCAGACTTTCAGCAGAAACTGTCCAGTGAGAGGCTGAAGACTTACGTGACCATCAATCTCTTAGGGTGATTAATCGAATTACCCACCTGAGGCTTCTAGAAGGAGCTTTCTGATATATAAGGAAAAAGAAGCTCTGAAGCCAACCTGTGGCATGGATTGTGGAAGACTTGGCAAGATATTAAAGACTGCCAACCCCTTGTGTATATGAATGCATTTGTAAGCATCCCCTAAGTTATTCTGAAGGTCCTATGCTGAAGGCTGTTTGATAGATTTTTCACACATCCTAAGGAGTTTGTTTTGTCTGTATTGACTATCTGCCACACAGAATGTATGTCCTTAACACTCAGTGATACATGTCGTCAGATGACAATTTGAAGAGCTGCTGAAGAAATTATTATTGTGTGTTTAGATGCTTTAACGTTTGCAAAATCCGTGTTGTGAATGGACTGTCAGCTGTTAAACTGTTCCTGTCTTAAGTGCTATTACCTTTCTCAGTTACCAGAATCTTGCTGCTAAAGTTGCAGGTGACTGATAATGAATTTTTAAGAAATCAGTTCTTGTTTTTGAAAAAAAAAAAAAAGCAGTAACTATTTTATATGGAAATGTGTCTTGATAATATTGCCTATTAAATACATATTTATAGTACCTCCTATCAATCAATTACAGAGCACAATGATTGTCATTCAGTATATACGTATTTATTCTCTATTATTGGGCATAAGGTGGCTTCCGCTCCAGATCTCTATCCAGTGTATTTCGAGATTGTGAGTCATTTTACTTTAAAAAGGAAAAAGCAAATTTTTAGCAACCATGAACTATCAAGAATTTTAAATATGTGTCCATCTTTTACTAAGAGGCAATTTTTGAATATGCTGTCTACCTGGAATCTCTCGTCCAATAAAAGGCAGATGCCTTTGGGAATGATACAACCTGTCCCATTTCCAGAGATTCTTCAAAAGGATGCTGCCATCTATACCCTTAAATTACTGAAAGGTTTTACTCTTCAAGAGACAAAAGAGTTAAAATAACTAAGCCCAACAAGCACTAGGTGTTGAGCTCAAATATCAATTTTTAATGGAGCAATGTTGACTTTGTTTCATACTGCCAATAAACTACTCTTAATACTAAATATTGAGTCAAGTATATACTTTTTTCCCCCTCCTATTTAAAGAGAGAAACATTGTCTTTTGGGGAAGCCTGGAGTAGATAATGTGATGGGTTTAATTTTAGTTTCTACATCTCCCCAATGGAGATAACTATCTGAAAGTGTAATATCATCATTGCTCAAGAGATAATGAACTAGAAGTACCATCATTACGTGGTTTTTCTCAATACATGCCCAGCATATCATTAGACAAACAGTACATGTTTACAGCTTTATATCACTTGTCACAGACCATCGTAAATTATATGGTTGGTATTTATTCAGCAGAATCACATCACCTGAAGAGATGTAATGTGTAAGAACATTCAATTTTCTAAGATTACAATTCCCTTACTTCCTTCTTGAGGTTAAGAAGTAGTTATACACCAAGGGAACGGTAGGTGAAGACTTACCGGTTTCTTTCTGCTTCTGGAGACTGGAATTTTTTTTCTAAAAAAAAAAAAAGAGAGAAGTAATCATAACCCCTTCTTTCTAAGGAAACAGACAAAAGGACACTGGTGTAAAACTCCCGCAAACAATTCAATAGGAGGAAGTGCTCGTCACTGACTTTTCCCCCCACCATGAAGGCACATTTCCTTCCTAGTTTCTGCTTCTCTTATCTGGGAGAATTTTTTTTTCCTCCAAGCGAAGCATGAACAGTTGTTAAGTGGAAAATGGAGGCTGAATTTTACATGGCGGTTCTTACCTGCTTGCTCCTCGGGAACTCAGGTGAGTGGGCCTGCCTCCTTATTTTCCTGGGGCATTTCTCCCCAGCCCAGGAGTCTCTGGCCTTTGGAAAGTGTCTGGAATGAGGCAGAAATGGAGCCAGGTCTCCATGGCAGTTTAGCTACATAACGATGCGGAGGGGGAATAAGAGGAGCCAGCTGTGCCCACACTGTTGCGATTTCTCTCCAAAAAATAATAATAATAAATGGCCTCTTCATGTCCTCTAAACGCCTGGGCAGTTCCAGAAACGGCATCTTTACAGCAGAGGGTAAAGCACCCTGAGGAGAAATTTTTGTTCTTATGTAACAGCCTGTGGCATTCCCCATGCTAAGTAACATATTTTCCAATCAGGCTATAGTTTCGTTTTGTCATAAAGAGAGAAAATACAAAAAATACGATTAAAGGGGGTAAGAGAATATGATGTTTTATTCGGAAGTTGTGATTTGAAAGGGCTGAATATTTTCATGGAAGAGCTGGGTAATTTGAGTAAAAAAAAAGCACATTGAAAATGGTTGCTGAGCCTGAATATCTCACTTTTTAATACTGATGTTTAGCAATTGAATGTTTAATTTTCTTACATCGAGAAATGCTGATTTTCAAAATATATCTGAATTTGTATTTGTGGAAAAACTATAAAGAGATTGTCACAAAAAAGAGAAATGCTTCTCCCCAGGACTCTAAGAAAGTTAGATTGTGATAATAACTTCATTGGTTCCTGTAGTTAGGAGGATGCATTTGGAGGGGTGGGGAAAGAAAATCTCTTGGATTTGGTTTATTGTATTCAGACAATCCAATTTGTATACAAGTTTTTTTTACTGCAATGGGCACTTAGAGATTCAAAAAAGGGGTGTTTTTTAAGAGTGGGGAGGGAAGTGAGATGGAAAGAGTAAAATGGTTGAAAACGAAAGCGGGCTTTTCAGAACTTCAGCATATTTAAGTAAGCAAGCTAAAATGTCACCATAGTCTATGGATGGTTTTGTTTCTTCTCTAAGCTTCCTTTCATTATTTCAATGGGGGTGTGGTTTCTTCTCAAACCATGTGAAAGTAAAAGAAAGGGAACTGTGTGTGACATGTTGACATTTTATATTATCAGCCTTGGGGTTTTAAATCATACATGTTGAATCTGGGAATATACGCTTGAAATGATAGCAAAGGATAAGTAAACCAAATATTTTTATTTAGTTGATTTCTGGGTGGGTTTTTTTGTTTTCTAATGAGCCTTATAATTTGCTATGCAGTACTTTATAAGCTTTTCATCTTCCAGATGGGTTTCAGATTGTCCACGTCCAGAAACAACAGTGCCTTTTCCAAAATAGGGTAGTGGTCATGGGCTCGTGCAATAAGACCAGCCAAAACCAGCAGTGGATGTGGACTGAGAATGAAAAGCTCCTTCACATTAAATCTACCCTGTGCCTGGGCATCTCCAGTTCCTCTCGTGGCCCTTCCCGTGCAGCCATCTTCACCCAGTGCTCCCAGGCACCCCGATGGACCTGTTACGAGGAGGGAGGGTTCCTTGAGGTGGAGAATGCCTCTCTCTTTCTCAAGAAACAAGGCTTCAGGGCAATGGTCAAGAAAGGCAGGAAATACCTCCATAGCTGGATGAAAATAGATGTCAACGAGAAGGGAAACCTGGTCAATGAAAGCCTCTGCTTAAAAAAAGGTGAGCTATTCCTTCTAGGATCAATTTTGAAAGTTCTGCTAAATGTCTTGTTTTTTGTATTTTTTTTTTTTTTTTAATTCAGGAGAAGTCTATATGCCTCAATACATTTCCTATAGAAGATTCATAAGCTAAGGGAGATGAATGGCATGGTGCCCAATGACTTGGAAAACTTCAGTACCCTTATTTAAATAAGCCCAGATTTTCTTTTTCTGTCTGTCTCTATTCTTTCCCTTTGTTTTTTGTTTCTTTTATTAATTCAACAAATGTTTATCGAGCTTCTACTTTGCGTCAGACACTATGCTAGGCACTTTGGCTTACGCGCTATTAGATAAAGAAATCTGGGCATATACATAGCGTACATGTGTAATGACTAAAGTCCATCAGCTGGCTTGTGTATGTCAGTGATCAGGAAATTATTAGATTTTGTTGACATAGACAGTTCTAGTCTAGATCTGATTATGAGGAACTATTAGAACATCAAAATGGCATTTTTATAAGACTGAGTAGATGAATTGTGTGTTTGCAAATCTCTTGTTCTGATATTTAGGGGTAGATATCTTTTGGTGGCAACATATTTTTGAAGTGGTAAGAACCAGCGTGCAGGCACAAAGCATTCTAGTTTGTTGTCCATTGGTGTATATAACCTAGATGATGGACATGTATAAAAACTTATACCCCTGTGAAAAAATTCATGGCGCAGCACATCCTGAGATAGGGATTTCTGTCTGTAGAGTATACATGAAGCTGGATCTTCTCTTTCACTTAATCATTTTATTGCTCATTTGTTCCTTTATTTGAGGTTTGCACTGGTGGCACAGTGGTTAAGCATTTGGCTGCTAACCAAAACATCGGTAGTTTGAATCCACCGTGGGCTCCTTGGAAACCCTGTGGGGCCGTTCTACTCTGTCGCATAGGGTCACTGTGAGTTGGAATCAACTCAACAGCAGCAAGTTTGTTTTTTAGGAAATCATGAAAGATAAAACTTACAGAATCACAATATATTAGGCTCCAATAGATATTACAAATTATTGGAGAAATTATCTAGACATAAAAACTCTCATTAAGTAGACTGAAGTTTATCAAGTGAATTGTCCCAGGTAATTATGGTAGAGGCATGATTAGAACCTAAGTTTCTTAACTCCCTGCCAAGTGCACCTTCCATTATACCAGTGGTCCCCAAATCCGTGACCACAGATCTTTGCCCTCCTGGCTGCATAAGAGTCACGTCAGTAGAAGAAGGAGAGCTTATTAAAAATACAAATTCCTGGGATTCTTTCACACCTTTTCTTCCTCCACTATCACCTCTAAGAGTTTTAGGAAATCTGGATTGGACATAATATTTAATTTTTTTTTTAAACTCCATGAGTAATTTTGATCCATAACCCAATTTGGGGATCAGCATCCACTGTACCCTTAGATTTCTTTCTCAGGTATTGATTTTTGAGGCTCGTACGAGCCTTTTGCACTGTGCTGATTTTGGAACAATTTCTGTCACTTATTCATTTCATAAACTAAACCAGCATTTAACGCAGTAGGCTCTTCTACAATAGAAGTTAAGAATTACAGTCACATATCACTTCTGACTATGATAAGATAAAAATATGAGTCAACTAGGAAATTCAAATTTATCAGAGAATGTACACATATAGCATCAATTTGTGCAATTCCTTTCCTGTGGCTCATCCAACTAGACCCATCCGAAACAACATTCAAACATTGTAAATATTCCAGTTGTAGGTTATACACAAGAGATGAAATCCCTCCCAAATTCCTATCACTTTATTTAAGAGAAGAATCTTTAATTGGAACTGTGAAAAAGTAGACATGGATTTAGTGGAGTGTTAGTCAAGATGGAAGATAATTTATGGAAAACTTTCACCTTTGACCCTCAGATAAATATATCCTATGAGGACTTGACTTTCAAAGTAAAGTGCATAGAATAGACCATTTGCAATTAAACTCTGACGAAGCCATATCCAAAGCATAGTCAGTAATGTGTGTTGGGAAAAAATGGACTTCTAGAAAAGGCAAAAAATTAAAATTTGAACAATTGTGAAGCAATCTTATGTTTGAATACACATAGGCACAGCACATATTTTACTTTAGCACAATTATAATTTAATACGCAAATTTTTTCTGTTCCATCTTAAACTTATAAAATCAGCTGCCACTGAGTCGATTTTAACTCACAGTGACCCTGTGTGTGCTAGAGTAGAACTTTGTTCCACAGGGTTTTCAATGGCTGATTTTTCAGAAGTAGATTGCCAGGCCTTCGTTCTGAGATGACTGTGGATGGACTTGCATTGCCAACCTTTCGGTTAGCAGTCCAGTGCATCAATAGTTTGTACCACAGATTGATTAAAAATATAGGACATTAGTGGAGCCATAGCTCACTAGTTTGTGAGCAAAGGCAATTGTGAAAAATTAACCAAATTGCATTCATATATGTTCACAATAAGAGATGCCAAATACCCATATTTAAAGCATTAATAACTAAGTCCTATAATCTATAGCAGAAACCCTGGTGGCGTAGTGGTTAAGTGCTATGGCTGCTAACCAAAGGATCGGCAGTTCGAATCCACCAGGGGCTCCTTGGAAACTCTACGGGGCAGTTCTACTCTGTCCTATAGAGTCACTATGAGTTGGAATCAACTCGATGGCACTGGGTTTGTCTTTTGGTATAATCTATAGCAGCATAAATATGTGTGTTGTTCATCCACAGAATGTGAATTTTTTTTTTTTTATTAAATTCTTCAGGAATAGAAAGCCTATCTGTCTGGACCATATGTTTCACATTTGATTCATAGAGAAGCATTTGTGATTTCATTTAAGCATTCGAGTAATATTTATCTAACACCTACTGTGTTCCAGACCTCGTGTTAGTTAATATCCCTAGTCCAGTGAGTCTCAACCCAAGTTGCACATCAGAATCACCTGGGAAGCTTTAAAAAAAAAAAAAAACTGGGTTTTTTGGGGTTGCTCAGGCTTCATCCTCAAGGTCGATTAAATCAAGCTTTGTATTTTTTTAAATGTGTTCCAGGTGATTCTACTGTGCACCCAGGGTTGAGAAAGAATCAATAATTATGTCTTATTCCTTAGGGTTATGAGGGAGCAGGTAAGTAAATAGATAATTGCAATAGAGTATAAATAGAAAAAAGTACCTCTTTCTCCAATGTACATCCTTACCAGTATGTCACATTAAGCAACCCTGCTTTTAAAATATTTTTTTAAAGGATAATTTTAAATTTGATTTTTTTTTTTTAAGTAAATCTTTCCTTGTTCAATCATTAACTGATTCATTTGGGTTTGTCATAATGTAGCTGTAGTCCCTGGGTGGCGTAATGGTTAATGTACTCAGCTGTTAACCAAAAGGTTAGAAATCGGTGTTCACCAGGAGTTGCCTGGGAAGAAAGCCTTGGCTATCCACTTCCAAAAAGCAGCCATTGAAAACCCAGTGAAGTACAGTTCTACTCTGACAAACATGTGGTCGCCATGAGCCGTAATCGACTGGAAGGCCACCAGTTTTTTTAAGTGGTTTTTACTCTCGCTAGGTTACCTTTTTTTTCTTCTTCCTCTCCTTTATTTGGAGTCCCTCTGTAAAAGGATGAATTGAGTAGACTTCCAAAGGAAGTCCAGATTAATTCGAAAGTTTATGTGAAGCTTTTTGGGAGGAGGACCTGTGCTACAGTCAGGTTCCTTTGAATAATCACTGCTTCTTGCTGTTGTTGTTGTTAGGTGCCATGGGGTTGTTTCTGACTCAGTGCAACCCTATGTACAACAGAATGGAACACCGTCTGGTCCTGTGCCATCCTCACAATTTTTGCTATGCTCGAGCCCATTGTTGCAGCCACTGTGTCAATCCATCTCATTGAGGGTCTTCCTCTTTTTCACTGACCCTCCACTTTACCAAGCATGATATCCTTCTCCAGGCACTGGTCCCTCCCGACAACATGTTGTAAAAACAGTGTGGGGCACTGTCCTCCTCTAATTTCACTAGGGGGAAGGAGAATCAAGATCAACAGCCCAAGGCTGATACCTATGAGGAGGGTGTCAGACATGCCTTCTCTCCCTGCCATCTGACACCAACCATCTCTTTCATGGCACTCTTCTCTGCTCGGTTTGATAATTCATTGCAATGGCCACACAGAACTCATAGATTATACTCACGATTATGGGGTTTATTCAAGAAGTAACAGATTACAGTTCAGGCTGAGGAACACTCAAGGATATAGTTCTTCCATCAGGACAGCCTCTTCCTAGCTGTGCTTGCAGGCATGCCTCTCCCTGGCCCTCAGTCTCTGCCCAAAGGCACTCAGGTTTCTCTCTCCATGGGCTGGGAGGCCCACCCTTCCATCTCCTGTTGCCGGGCCTCTGCTGGCGGACTCTGCTTCCTTGGTAGTGGTGGACTCTTTCACTTCTGGGGCGGCTCACCTCAAGCCCAGTGGGATGGCAAAACTGACCAATACCTTTGGTGGGCCACAGTTACCCTATCACACAGTCTCACCCAATAACCTGGGTGAGAGTTACAAAACTGTGGGGAGAAAGGCCACACAAAAGCAATCCATTATACTGCACATGTCCAAAGTACGTGAGACAGAGTCTTGCCATCCTTGCTTCTTAAGGAACATTCTGGCTGCAGTGATATTCATCAGGACAAGAATTAAGATTGTCCTTTTTTTTTTTAATCTTCAAACGTAATTTATATTTCTCTAAAACCACCATATAATGGTAACAATAGAATAAAATGTTTTTCTGCAATAAAACAAAATACTATAAATACACATTTCATAGGTAATATTTTTAAGACACATTTCCATATAAAAGTTTCTGCTTTTGATTTTTGTTTTCAAAAACAAGGAATTGTTTGTTAAAATTACTTGTTCAAAATCCACTATCAATCATTTGCAGATTTAGCAGCAAGATTCTGGTAATTGAGAAAGTTAATAGCACTTGGAACAGGAACAGCTGACGGTTCATTCACAAGACCTAATTAAAAGGAACCTAATTAAATTGAATAAGTGGATTTATTTGGAACCAAGGACATCTGTTCATAGCAGATGACAAAAATTAGATAAAAGATAAGATTGAGATTTTTACCATTTCCTCTTTTTACCATTTTAGGTTTACTCTAAAAGAGTACACTGTATGCCTTCATTTTGGACAAAGGAAGAGTGTATCTGCCAGACAGACACTTCTTCTTAAATATCAACATTTTTCAGCCAAATAAAAAATTAGAACCTTATAGCTATCTGAGTCATAATAGTTATAATGAAAACATTGTCTCCAAAATGCAAAAATATATGGCTAAAAACTGGAAAATGTCATTTTCCTTATCTGATATTCTATCATCAGATGCCAAATATCCACGTATTTAGAAACACTTATATTTTTGGAAGGTGTCAATAAAGCAAACGGGTGACTTTCCAAATCTTCATGTATATATTTTGATGTTATATTGGATAGCTACATCCTCAAAGCCACTGTAGTAAGGGTATAATTTTTAGAAATCCCTGGTATATAAATCCTTTATTTCATTCCATAAATTCATGTGACATAGTCATCAATAATGCAGTAAGAATAAGGAAAAACCTGAGTGTTGACTGATTCAATAGGATCACATTTTTATATAGTAATCACACACCTGACTTTTTAAAAAAGGAGTATTGTTACTTTAGGAGTAAAAGTTCATTCCGAAGTCCAAATTTCTGATGTCCAAACTATTGCAACAAAACACTTATAAGTGGAGGGCTTCCTGCATGGCTTAAACATTGTTTAAGGGGAGAACTGTATTGGCCTATGTTTTGATACATTCCAGGAGAGTTCACTTAAAATTTAGTTGGAATAATTTCCTTATGACCAAGTCTTTTGTGTAATACAGGAGATACTCACAGGGGGAAAAAAGTTAGCAAAACCAAATTGCTACACTGTAAGCCTATAGAAGGAACCCTGATGGCACAGTTGTTAAGAGCTCGGCTGGTAACCAAAAGGTTGGCGGTTCAAACTCACCAGCTGTTCCACAGGAGGAAGATGTGGCAGTCTGGTTCCATAAAGGCTACAGCCTTGGAAACCCTCTGGGGCACTTCTACCCTGCCCTATAGGGTCAATGTGAGTCAGAATCAACTCAAAGGCAATGGGTTTGGTTTGGAAGCCTATAGAAAACATGTATCATACCTTAAAAATCTTTATATTTTCCTTAAGCTAATCTTGGTACCCATGCTCAATGAATACTGATTAAACTAATAAATGTTTCAACTTCTGGAAAGTGTTGAATATCAGATTTGTAGGGAGCAATAAGGAAAACCTAAGGACTACATTGAGAAAAGCCACTATTGGAATCATGGCTATTGCTTTTCTTTTCTATCCAATCCAAGCACCATTTTAAACTGACCAAGCCATCAAATCAATCCAGCAGGGAATAGTCTGGGCCCCCAAGCAGAAAACAAAGTGAGCCAATTACTGAGGTTTTATGGATCTATATGATAGGGGAAATAACACGTTCCTCAACCACTACCTCTATGGGAAACAGAGAAATTTACTCAAAAGGAATTACTTACTTGCCAGTAGATCTAACAATCCTAGAGAGGGGAAAATTAAAACTTAGTAAACTTGAAACTGACTTCAATAATATCAGAGCAAATCCAAGTACAGATAGGGCCTATCCACTCAAATCTAGGACTTCCTGGTGAAGGGTGCAAAATTCCACTCATCTTTTGAATGTCTTCCTCAAGAGAGTATCAAGTCTCTCTATTTTTATAAAAATATGCATAATTGTTTAAAATTGTTACTTTTACTCAAATAATTCATATTGCACAGACAGTAACATTGTATATAAAATATCAGCCGAAGGACCAACATTTACCCAGCAACTACTACAGATTTTTTCATTCAAATCTCATTTCTGTGAGAACAGGCAAATATTCAAATGTCTCTAATATGGCTAAAGTAATGAAATGTCTAAGAGAGATTTTGCTGATAAAGTAAACCATATTGTTGTCAGTTTTGTTATAATTGCTAGTTTAAGTAATTGTTTAATTATAATAATGTGGGTGAGGGAATAAAATACGTAAGCATTATAAAAAGGTAAGCAATCATGTATACTCTTGGGAGAAAGAGCTTTTATTAGTGGCTGTTTGACTTACTCCATACATCTGTTAGTTTCTCTTACTGTGGGGCCCTGCATGTTGCTGTGATGTTGGAAACTATGCCACTGGTATTCAAATACCAGTAGGGACATCCACGGTGGACAGGTTTCAGCTGAGCTTCCAGGCTAAGGAAGACTAGGAAGAAGGACCTGGTATCTACTTCCGAAAAAATATTAGCCAGTGAAAACATTATGAATAGCAGTGGAACATTGTCAGACATAGGACCAGAAAATGAGCCCCTCAGGTTGGAAGTCACTCAAAAGACGACTGGAGAAAAGCTACCTCTCAAAGTAGAGTTGACCTTAATGACCTGGATGGAGTCAAGCTTTTGGGAAGTTCCTTTGCTGATGTGGCATGACTCAAAATGAGAAGAAACAGCTGCAAACATCCATTAATAATTGGAATGTGGAATATGTGAATTATGAATCTAGGAAAATTGGAAATCTTCAAAAATGAAATGAAACACATAAACATTGATATCCTAGGCATTAGTGAGCTGAAATGGACTGGTATTGGCCATTTTGAATCAGACAATCGTATGGCCTACTATGCCAAGACAAATTGAAGAGGAATGGTGTTGCATTCATTGTCAAAAAGAACATCTCGAGATTTATCTTGAAGTACAATGCTGTCAGTGATAGGATAATTTTCATACGCCTACAAGGAAGACCAGTTAATACAACTATTGTTCAGATTTACTAACCAGTAAGGCCGAAGATGAGAAATTGAAGACTTTTACCAACTTCTGCAGTCTGAAATTGATAGAACACGCAATCAGGATGCATTGATAATGACCGGTGATTGAAATTCAAATGTTTTAAACAAAAAAGAAGAATGAGTAGTTGGAAAATATAGCCTCGGTGATAGAAATGATGCTAGAGATTGCATGATATAATTTTGCAAGACCAATGACTTCCTCACTGCAAATACCTTTTTTCAACAACATAAACAGTAACTATACACTTGGACCTTGCCAGATATAATACACAGGAATCAAATCAACAATATCTGTGGAAAGGGACGATGGAGAAGCTCAATATCATCAGCCAGAACAAGGTCAGAGATCAGCTGAGGAACAAGCCATAAATTGTTCATATGCAAGTTCAAGTTGAAGCTGAAGAAAATAGAATTAAGTCCACAAGAGCCAAAGTATGACCTTGAGTATATTCCACCTGAATTTAGAGACCGCTTCAAGAATAGATTCAGTGAGATGCGTTGAACACTAATGACCCAAGACCAGATGAGTTGTGGAATGACATCAAGGACATCATAGATGAAGAAAGCAAGAGGTCATTAAAATTCAGAAAAGACCAAAATGGATGTCAGAAGATACTCCTGAAACTTGCTCTTCAACGTCAAGTAGCTACGGAAAATGGAAGGAACAATGAAGTGAAAGAGTTGAACAGAAGATTTCAGAGGGCAGCTGGAGAAGATAAAGTAGTATGATGGCATGTGCAAAGACCTGGAGTTAGAAAACCAAAAGGAAAGAACACGCTTGGCATTTCTCAAGCTGAAAGAACTGAAGAAAAAATTCAAGCCTCAAGTTGCAATGTGGAAAGGTTCTACAGGGAAAATATTAAATGACACAGGAAGCATCAGAAGAAGATGGAAGGAATACACAGAGTCATTATACCAAAAGAGAACTGGTCGATGTTCAACCATTTCAGGAGGTAGCATATGGTCAGGAACTGATGGTACTGACAGAATAAGTCCAAGCTACACTGAAGGCACTGGCAAAAAAGACTCCAGGAATTGATGGAATACCAATTATCGTGGACTGAATTGTGTTCCCCCAAAGTATGTGTCAACTTGGTTAAGCCATGATTCCCAGTATTGTGTGGTTGTCTTCCATTTTGTGATTGCAATTTTATGTTAAAGAGGATTAGGGTGGGATTGTAACACCCTTACTAAGGTCACATCCCTGGTCTAATGTAAAGGGAGTTTCCCTGGAGTATGGCCTGCACCACCTTTTATCTTACAACAGATAAAAGGAAAGGGAAGCAGGCAGAGAGTGGGGACCTCATACCACCAAGAAAGCAGTGCCAAGGGCAAAGTGCGTCCTTTGGACCTGGGGTTCCTGCGTGGAGAAGCTCCAAGTCCAGGGAAAGATTGATGACAAGGACCTTCCTCCAGAGCTGACAGAGAAAGCCTTCCCCTGAAGCTGACACCCTGAATTTGGACTTCTAGCCTACTAGACTGTGGGAAAATAAATTTCTCTTTGTTAAAGCCATCCACTTGTGGTATTTCTGGTATGGCAGCACTAAATGACTAAGACACCAATTAAGATGTTTCAACGAATGGATGCAGTGCTGGTAGTGCTCACTCCTCTATGCCAAGAAATTTGGAACACAGCTACCTGGCCAACTGACTGGAAGAGATCTTTATTTATGCCTATTCCAAAGAAAGGTGATCCCACTGAATGTGGAAATTATCAAACAATATCATTAATATCACACACAAGTAAAATTGTGCTCAAGATCATTCAAAAGCAGTTGCAACAGTACATCAACAGGGAACTTCCATAAATTCAAGCCGGATTCAGAATCGGACATGGAACCAGGGGTATCATTGCTGATGTCAATAGATCCTGGCTGAAGGCAAAGAATACCAGAAAGATGTTTACCTGTGTTTTATTGACTATACAAAGGCATTTGACTGCATGGATCCTGACAAATTATGGATAACATTGCAAGATTGGGAATTTCAGAACACTTAATTGTGCTCATGAGGAACCTGTACATAGATCAACCATGATACTGAATGGTTCAAAGTCAGGAAAGTTGTGTGTCAGAGTTGTACCCTCTCACCACACTTAATCAATCTGTATGCTGAGCAGATAATCAGAGAAATTGGACTATATGAAGAAGAATGGGGCATCAGGATTGGAGGAAGGCTCATTAACAACCTGTGTCATGCAGATGACACAACCTTGCTTACTCAAAGTGAAGATTACTTGAACCACTTACTGACAAAGATCAAAGACTACAGCTGTCTCGGTATGGATTACACTTCAACATAAGGAAAACAAAACTCCTCTCAACTGGCCCAATAAGCAACGTCATGATAAACAGAGAAAAGCTTGAAGTTGTCAAGGATTTCATTTTACCTGGATCCACAATCAACACCCGTGGAAGCAGCAGTCAAGAAATCAAAAGATGCATTGCATTGGGCAAATCTGCTGCAACAGACCTATTTCAAGTGTTAAAAAGCAAAGATGTCACCTTAAAAACTAAGGTGATCCTGACACAAGCAATGGTTTTTTCAATTGCCTCATATGCATGCAAAAGCTGGACAATGAATAAGGAAGACCAAAGAAGAATTGATGTCTTTGAATTATGGTGTTGGTGAAAAATATTGAATGGACTGCCAAAAGAACAAACAAATCTGTCTTGGAAGAAATACAGCAAGAATGCTCCTTAGAATCAAGTATGGCGATACTACATCTCACATACTTTTGGACATGTTGTCAGGAGGGATCAGTTCGTGGAGAAGGACATCATGCTTGATAAAGTAGAGGGTCAGCAGAAAAGAAGAAGACCCTCAATGAGATGGATTGACACAGTGGCTGCAACAGTGGGCTCAAGAATAACAATGATTGTGAGGATGGTGCAAAAGCAGACAGTATTTGACTCTGTTGTACAAAGGGTCACTAGGAGTCAGAACCGCCTTGACGACACCTAATGACAACAACAACAATTTGCTAAGTCATTGGCAGGAGTGTGTAGTAAATACAGGGACATTGTGGGAAAACAAAAGCATAAAATGTATTTTGTATATATTGACCCTACTTTCACCAAATTGGCTGTTACAGATATTTTAGAAATTTGTTATTTCTTTGCATCATTATAGCAAGATGGACCTCATAATTGACCGTTTATTTATATGATAATTTAAAATAATATGATTATTGATATGATTTAATTTATATCATCATTGAAAATAGCTGTCAGAGGGTCCAAAGCTTCCAACCATTTTCAACCTGTACCATTAACAGTGAACTTACCAGGACACGCACAGGGCCACCTACTACTTTCTTTGGCCCTGGGAAGGTTTGCCTTTGGGGCCTCTTTCTTTCGTTTAAAAACAAAACAAAAAAAAAATTAATAATTTAATAGATTTTCATGGACCCTAAATTTTTTTTTTTTTTTTAATGATGAGGGCAAAAATTTAAAACATTTTCTTCAACCCTAAAATTCTTTTTTTTTTTTTTTCTTTTCATTTTCATGGGCACTGGGCCTAGTGGGTATGTAAGCCCTAAGCATTCCAGGTTATTCATCCACCTTTCGCCTCCCCTTTTCTTCACCCTGTTCAAGTAGCTGCTGGTTCAGTATCTCCCTCTCACAGTAGTCATGACTTACAAACCATCTTTCCTCCTCCACTCAGATGTTTACCTCCTACCCTACCATCTCACCATCCCATCTCTTCCCCTCAGTCACTTTATACGTGTGTGTGTGTGGGTGGGTGTGTGTAAATATAGATGTAGTTGTAGAGCTAGAGAAACACACACTTATATATCATAGCAATATGGATTTGAAATCTATATATCCAAAAGAAAATATGAGGCATTAGGATAAACCAAGTGCATCTTCATGATGCAACCCATGCCATAACCCAGTAGGTGAGTAATAATGGGCTATTGGTGAGTATTTCTTTGATATAGCCTCCCTTTTCTTTTTTTTTCTTAATCTAAAATTTTTTCTATGTTGTGTCTCGGTGTTTTACTATGCTATGTCTTGGTGTCAATTTCCATTTATTAATTTTATTTCCAATCTTGGCTCTTTTTTAAGTTCTACAAAATGTTATTTTGTTTACCTCTGATTATGACTTCTGAATTGTTTGTTGTATCTCTCATGCTTTGCATGTCCACCATCTTTCTCATCTCTTTTCACTTCCTTGTTCACTTCCTCAAATTTCAGATACATATTTTTAAAACTTACTCTTTATTTCACTGATTATGTTTTCTAAAATATTATTCTTTTTACCACTTCTCATAAGTATTTAGACAATTATAATGTTCATCCTTTTCACTTAACCTTTATTCTAACTCAGTCTTATTTAACGTAGTCATGATGGGTAAATAGCTCATTCCTTCACTCCTGTATCTATGGGGAACAGAGAAATTTACTCAAAGGGAACTACTGACTTGCAAGTAGATCTAATAATCCTAGATAGGGGGAAATTAGAACATAGTAAACTGGAAACTGGCTCCAACAATATCAAAGCAAATTCATCTGATAGTACATATGTATATACATATACCACTCTTTTACTAAAGTATAGTCTGTATCATTTCCTATCTCTTTTTGTGGTGATTTTTCCGAGTTTTTAAAGGGATATTATATTTGGCATCTTCCTACAGAATAAAAAGAACCAGTATAGTTCAAATTAATCCAATTAAAATTTTCTATCTCCAAAAAGTTTTATTCAAATTACTCTGATTTCAACATGCTTGAAAGTTATTTGTAACATTTAAAGGAAGGGAGCTACCAAATTGTGTATTTTCTTTAATTTTCATTATACAAAAATCAGATTTATATTATCCATTATTTCTGAACCAATCACAGGTTAATGGATAAACTACAGTACACATTGTTCTTAAAAAATGCATTCAAAAGATGGTCTTCATATGACAGAGTCATTGCAAATTATCTTATGGTTGATATCACCCTATAAAAAGAGCTATTTGCAACTTAAATGCTAAAATTTGTAGGTCAGACCCAGTATGCTCCTCCTCACCTTGAACTGTGTTCTGAGAGGAATTGTGTTATAATGGGGGAACAATATAGCAGCAATGATACAATAAAGCTTGCTAAAAATAGCTTTGATATATTGTTCCATTGTTTAAGAACTTTTCCTTACATTTGTCAAAATACAGTTTGTTCTTTCATGAATTGTGAAATATGTAATATTTTAAAGAACACCAGGAGAATTCATAGACCCTAATACATCCAGAGATCTACTATTTTTAGTATAATTTTATACTACCTATTTCAACAAAGAGTTCAGGAGATGGAAAAATAATCTTATTTTGGTAGTCATATATTTCTATGATGACTTTTCTCTCCTCTTATCTATTTTATAATTCTTCAATCCTTCATGTAAGAAATAATTAGAGTTCAACTCTGGCTTATATTGTGCAAATGGCTAAAACTGTATATTTAGATGTGTATTAGAATCATCTGAGAAGCTTGCTACACTGCATGTGCTGGGCCCCATACCAGATCTCATGAATCACAATTTCTAGGGGTAAGCCCAAGGCTTCAGAACTCTTAACAAACTCCAAAGGTGATCCTGATGCCTATCAAAGTTTGTGAACCACTGCTTTGGTATTCTCCACACAAGGAAACTGAAAGTGAAGGCTAAAGCTTTTTTCTTGCTTCTTGACAAGTTAAAAACACAGACATAAAATGAAGGGGTACTGGGCTTGAATATTCTGTAGGTTCTGTCTTCAGAAAAGGAGTTGTGGCTTAAAATGGAAAATGGACTTGTTTGGTTTGGGGTGTTTTAAAAATATATTTAGAAGGTTAATTGAAGACCATTATGGAAGACAAAAAATTTCTCCACCAGATAATCCAAAGCTACATGTAATGGTAATGAGCTATGTTATTCACATAAGAAATTTCCTAAGTGTTTTGATCACTTATTTAATTTTGGGAGAATCTTATTTTATCCACTGAATGAACTATGTAAGTTAACTAATTTAAAAAAAAAAAATTGTCCTTAGGAAGAACACTTTACCAACTGCTCCTTAGTGAAGAGTAAGCACAGGTTGACATGCTAAGATGTTATAATTACATGCTAGGTAATCATATTTGGAAGCTTATTTTTGTCCTAAACCGATCATTAAGATCTTTTTTTTTTAAGATCTGAGAGCTAAAATTGTCATACGTGGTAGTCTACTCAGAGGATCAACATTGGCCAAAGCTCAACATGACCAAAATACTAATCTCTATATATAGAATATTTTACTTCCCAACAATAGACAAATGTCTACTTACTTAAAGAAACTTTCAAACACCTATGGGAGGTGATTACATTACCTAACTCAAGACTATAAAATTAAGGCTGTTTCTTGGAATTTGTTGTAAAGGAATTTCACTAATAGTGTAGTTGGGACTGTTATGTAGAAGACACCTCAGGGGTAAATAAATCTGATTCAGAGTGGCTAACCCAGACCCAAAGGCAGTGATAATGGCATAGGATTCAGAAGAAGAAAAGCAAGCAGAAATTAATGGGGATGTCCAAAATTCTATCAGAGCCTAGACCAAGTAGATATATGAATAATGTTGCCAGATAAAATACAGAAAACACAGCTCAATTTTAATTTCATATAAATGACAATTTTTTTTAGTATGAGTATGTTCCAGATGTGCACTATAATATAAAATATGTCTGTATTATTATATATTTATTAATAATACCAAATTATATAAAAATACATATTAAATATACCAAATTATATAAAAATTATTCGTTGTTTATATAAAATTGTAATTTAACTGGATGTCCTATATTTTCATTTGTTGAATCTGGCAACCTTATTGTCTTAGATCCTTAGTGCTGCTGTAACACAAATAACATAACTGGGTGGCTTCAAAGAACAGAAGTTTATTTTTTCACCCTTCTAGAGGCCCAAAGTCCAAATCAGAGTCTCTGTCCTGTCAATTACTTCCTTGGCAGTAGCCAGGGCATTACACGTTTCCTTGGTTTGTAGATGTTTCTCACATGGCATCTGTTTTCCCACACTACATCTGTGCTTGCCTCTGTCTAATCTGCTCTTTTTATAACTCAGAAATGATTAGATTTAGGATACACCCTACACTGGTATGATCTCATTAATATAACATTAGATTGCATTATGGGAAGTGATTATATTACAGTATAGTAGTTTTTTTTAGTCCAGTACATTACATACACAGATATAGGGGTTAAGTTCCAACAAATATTTTGGGGGGACATGATTCAATCCATAACACTTATGTACAAGATTATTTTTACTACTGTCTACATCGCAAGGAAAGGATGCTTAATAGCCATGATTAGTTCATTAACTTTTAAGGGAACTGCTGATATTTATATCTTGCTAAATTATAAAAATGTCTCTTGCACCTTAATTCTCTTTTTGTGCTATGTCCTGTCTTCTTTATATACTTTGGCATATGAAATATATTAGTCAGCTGAAATTGCAGTGGAAAAGGATGAGGTTCAAAAGAGGGACCAGTAGGGCAGATCAGCACAGGGAAAATGCAATAATTAATGACCAGATTTAGGGGATCGTTGCCTGGCACATAGTAGTTGCTTAATGAATGGTTGTTTGAAAGAACCAATAAGGAAGTAGTAAAAAATAAAATCTCTCTTTTATTAGTCTTTAAACTGGAACTCTTCAGGGTCATGGTTTTCTAATCTGGCAAGATATAGTGGATTTTAATATCCCAAGAAGTTCCAGTACAGTAAGGAGTTGATAGAGTCATCTGAACATTTATATATATCTGCCCATAATTTATAGAACTTTCTAATGCTTCATATTATACAACTGTTCTCTAGGGTCTACTCAAAGGGTGGTCCAAAGACCTGCGCATCAACATCACCTGAGAGCTTGTTAGAAACACTGAACCTAACAGTTTATACTAAATAAGAGTTTACACTTCGGCAAGATCCCAAGGACTGGAAAGCACATTTTAAAATTATGGCTAGGTGGATCTCATTCGCAAACATACGTATACACATATTTAAATATGGTAATTCAGGCTTGCAAAACAAAGCTTTAAATTCATCTCACCAGGTCGAAAGTTTAAATCCATTCACAGTTCCTCCAGAAGATAGATAGCTTAGAAATACAACAGTCCTGTGATTTGGCACATAACAAGCAGGGATAGAAACAGTGTGCACTGCCGTTAAAGAACTGGTATTACTTTCCAAAGAATCCTCAATCTTTATGAAGTTATCCAAGCCATTAACAGTGGTTCTCAACCTGGTATTCTAACACCCCCTTTCAAGAAGTTGATGAGAACTACGAAACTTCTCCAAAGAAAAAATAAACATGCACATATACATGCAATTTTGCATAAACTTTCTGGAGACTCATGGACTCCCTAAAACCAATTTAGTAACCCCTAAAATGTTCATGGACTCCATGTAAATTAACCTCTAGATTAGAAGATGCCACATTTAAGTCAATATCTGCTTGGAGTACATTTAATTTTATCTTACTTCTACACAGAGATGAGCTTTTTCCAATACACAGTTTCCAGAACCCTTCACCTGCCATATAAATTGGATAGATGGATTAGGGAATGAGTGAATTGTATGGGGCAAATGAACACTGTCACACTCAAAATATGTTTCATCTTTCGTATAACTAAAACTTATCCACGTGCCCACTATTGAAGAGGTCTTTTATTTTCTAAAAAAAAAAAAAAAAGTGTTTTTATGTGAAGAATCCATAAAATATGAGGGTAATTTTAGCAACTGTCGTTTCTTTACCTCAGCTCACCTGGGAGCAGAAGCTTCAGTGAGAAGCACTAGAAACACCGATCCTCCCCAAATCCCCAGTACTTTTAATGCAGTTACATATAGCACGGAAAACCTCGTTAGGAATATGACAAAGGCCTTCACCAGGAGTACTACAGAAATCTACAGTCAAAGCAGCAATAAGAGGCAGAGCCCCAGTATGCAGACAACTGGAATTACAGAGTCACCATGGGTTCAAACGACTACCCAGATGTTCTCCAGCACCACTGAAGAGGTAAGGGGACAGGGGGCTGTGAAGTGTGGTTTGTCAACAGTCTCAGAAAGCCCATTGCTTGAAAAGACTTGCTTTGTGGGAAATGGCAACTACTGAAGTGGGTGGAATAGGAATTCTGTGTCCTACTGCTACATATACATGTCTGCTTTTTGTGTCATGAGAAAATCTTAAAATTAGAATTAAAATGTCTACCTCTTTATAAAGTGAAGGTAATGAGAACAACATGGTATAACTCTATTCCAGTAGGTTGGCCACATTTTCTGAAGTAAAACCAAGGTTCATGATCTTACATATGGTCTGAAAACAGAAAATTGAAATCAGCACATTGCAGGTTACCCTGCATGTATGTTGCAATCATTTATACTCATAAGGGAAGGGGAAAGAGCCAACAAGAAGAGGCAGATTCAGAAATCACTATATTTGATTTGGGAGCATGGTCAAAGATAAGCAAAGTCATGTACCATTTCCACATCAGCATCCTCAAACCCACCTGTGTCTCCAAGGTAAAGCAAGTCCATGAGATCACAGACAAATCAAACGCCTGAGAAGCAGCCATGCAGGTCATAGGCATTGGCTCATATAGGGTTTCTGTTTCAGGTGTTCATCTCTTTGATTTTGCTTTTTTCTCAGAGTTTTAGGTTGCCATTTTGGTCAGTAACAGTGTAGTTATAGCAATGCAAAATCTATGGTTTCACGTTGCAACATTTAGCTGTTCCTGAATAACCAATGCTAATAATTTAAATAATTTAAAGAAAGTAAAAGCTCAACACTATTTACATGACTTAACATTCATTCAGTGCCTCAGTTTCTTTTGTATTATGCAATATTTAACACTGCATATGGCTCCCACCAATGCATATGATTGATCACAAAACAAATATAGCACGTACATTGAATGACTCATGGAACTTTATTTTTTTATCTCAACTTTTCCTTTACAATAAATCTTTCCTGTGACCTAGTTCTTCTCTTGTGCCCTGAAACAGAATTCAGGGACGCTCCATCACTTTAAAACTCAATACTCATTCACCATACATAAACAAAAATATTCATTCCAGAAAATAACCAAAACTCTAAATTTGATTTAAAGTTAGCTTGTCCTCTGTTCTTAGTGGCTCATCTCAGTTCTCCTCCACATGGTCTTTTATCCTGCATTATACTACTCTGGATTCCTGGTCTAGGGCAGGTTTGCAAGAGGACAAGGTAGAAGATACCACTTGAGTCCTAGTCTCTGAAATCACACAATATCACTTCTGCCACATTCTATTGGTCAAGCAAATCATAAGTTATACCAGATTTAGGGGGTACAGAAATAGACTCCACCTCTTCATGGGAATTGCTGCAAAGTCTCATTGCAAAGAGGCATATGTATTGGGTAAGAGGAGTCTATAGTTATTAAACAATCTACTATAGTATCAAATCTACCAAAAACCAAAAATGCAGCCTCCAGTATGGTTTACACCTTAACATAAAGGAAAAAAAAAAAAATCCTCACAACTGGACAAATAAGCAACATCATGATAAGTGGAGAAAATATTGAAGTTGTCAAGGATTTCATTTTACTAGGATCCACAATCAATGCCCATAGAAGGAGCAGTCAAGAAATCAAACAACGTATTGCGTTGGGCAAACCCACTGCAAAGGACCACTTTATAGTGTTGAAAAGCAAAGACGTCACCTTGAGGAGTAAGGTAAGCCTTGGCCCAAGCCATGGTGTTTTCAATCGCCTCATATGCATGTGAAAGCTGGACAATGAATAAAGAAAACCAAAGAAGAATTGATAGTCTTTGAATTGTGGTGTTGGCAAAGAATATTGAATATACCAAGGACTGCCAGAAGAACAAACAAATCTGTCTCGGAAGAAGTACAGCCAGAGTGCTCCTTAGAAGCAAGGATGGTGAGATTCCATCTCACATACTTTGGACATGCTATCAGGAAGGACCAGTCCCTGGAGACAGACATCACGCCTGGTTAAGTAGAGGATCATTGAGAAAGAGGAAGACCCTCAACAAGATGGATTGACACAGTGGCTGCAACAATGGAATCAAACATAGCAATGATAATGAGGATGGCACAGGACCGGGCAGTGTTTTGTTCTGTTGTATATAGGATCGCTATGAGTTAGAAACAACTCAACAGCACCTAGCAACAACAACAATAACCATAGTAGTATTATTATTGTCTCCATTTTTCAGATGCAAAACTAGAGAGTGGCAGAGCAGGGAGAAGAGTGCACATGCCCAGACATACAGACATGTACCACACCCACTCTCACACACACACACACTCACTCACATGCACGCATGTACACACACACATGCCTAATCACCTTATTCTCTTACATAGACACCTGTTATTGAAGGTAAATGCCAAGGAGAACATGATTTAGAACCCAGTAATCACTTCTCATTAATGCTACTGCAAATACAATTTAGGATTAAGTTGACTCTTTGGAGCAGAATTTTCCATGCCTTCAGGTTTCCTTCTCTTCCTATCTTCCTCCCCTGCCAGAGTGATGGGCCTTACTTTGGAGATTTGCACTTGGGTTTAAAACTTTGTTGCTTCCTCTTGTTCACCCTCTTCCTCTCCCTCCTCTTCCTCTTGCTCTTCTCCTTTCTTTCACTCTCTTTCTCGACCCCGAACATGAATTCAATAAATTAACACATATATACCAAGAACAGTGCCTAGAAAATAGTGTTTAATTAATGTTAGCTGCTGTTGTTATTGCCACCATTATAAATAGTCATATGGATGTGTGTCTCTTCACAAGGACAAAGCTGGTGAACAGAAAGCCTGTCTACAGGATGCATTAGGAAAATGCCTAATCAGTAGGTTCTCAGCTTTGAGCTCCCGACCAGAAGCACCAGCATAACCTGGGAAATTGTTTGAAATGCAATCTCTTGGGCCCTAAACAAAAAGTAAACCAAACCAGTTACCACCAAGTCAATTCTGACTCATGATGACCCCATGAGCTGCATAGTAGAACTGCTCCATAAAATTTTCATGACTGTGACCTTTCAGAAGCGCATCACCAGTCCTTTCTTCCAAGGCATCTGTGAGTAGGTTCCATTCCCCAACCTTCTGTTTAATAGTTGAGCATTTAGCCATTTGTGCCACCCAGGGATGCCTTCTTGGGCCCTACCCTAGACCTACTGAGTCAGAAACACTGAGGGTGGGTCCCAGCGATCTGTGTTTTAACAAGTCTCCAGATCATGCGGATGCCCTGTTAAATTTGAGAACTACTAATCTAGATAAATATGGTCCTCGACCCAGAATATCTCCCCCATGCACCTGAGTTTCCCACCCTTTGTGGCACTTTTGCATATGTGAAGGCATTGTGTTATCAAGGCAGGGAGAGCAGTGCTATAAAAGCTAAATAATCAAACAGCAGAAATTAATTTATTCAATTATAACCTCCTACTGTTTCTTGGCAAAGTGTACATTCCTCAAGGAATGGGGTCTAGCAAAGTGTACATTCCTCAAGGAATGGGGTCTAGGGTAAGTAAGTGGGGTCTGGGAAGATAGGGTCCTGCTGTATGTCAAAAGAGCCTTTGTGTTAATTAGAAAAAGGTGCTTGCAGGTACACATGTTTCTACCACCAGTGTATAAGACATGGCAGTGGAATAAGGGCTGGATTGCAGCCTCCACCCACATCTTCATCCAGGGACCCCATGCAGTATACAACCTACATAAAGATACATGGTGTCCTGTACACAGGTCCAGTTGTACATCAGGCCAGATGTGGGTGTCAGAAATGTGTCCTGTATATACTAGCCCTTCCAGTGGGTCATGTGAGACAGGCAGGGCAGGAGGCATCAAGAAAGGCAATCTGTACCAGGGACTTGAGCAGTGGGCAGCAAGAGGCTGCAGGAGGAAGAGCTCAGGAGTAGGGAAGAAGTTAAATGTGGAGAAATGGCCTCCAATGGGAGAAAGGGTAGGCCATGGACTTCACTTTGGCTTGTGAAACCTGGCCAGCCTCTGCCTATTGTTTGAGCAGTGTACTCTCAAGGGAAGTCCAGTCTGGAGTCCCTCTTCACCATGTGACCTTTGTGGAGGTGGTTCAACGCAGTGGTAATGAGCTGTTGTTGTTAGTTGCCATCATCTGCTTCTGAAAGGCACAGCCTTGAAAACTTAGGAAGTACACTTCTACTCTGCACACATGGGGTCACCATGAATCCATAAGTCAGAATCCACTCGATAGCAACTGTTGTGGGTATTTTTGGTTTTGTTTTTTTTGTTTTGGATTTACCTGTCTTATAAGGCAGTTGTGAGGATTAAAATTTGATTAAGCCAAATAGTACGTTGCCTACACATAATAAATATTCAATCATGTTAACAATAAATACTAACTTTTCGTTTCTGCTTTATCATTCCTACCCTGCCTATTTCACCGCAGTGTGATGAGGTCCATATGGGCGAATGTATTATGTGAAAATGCTTTGAAAGGATTAAAATGCTGGTCGTGCATGAAAAAATGTTACTGGCTGGTTCTGATACTGCTGAATTTCTTCTTTCCCTCTCTACCCCCGCCCTGGCTCCGCCTGGGAGAGGGATTGCATTTCCTCAATTCGTGAATAGCCATTGTGGTGCTGATCTGGACTCTAACCTGTGTTTCCTTCCATGTGGCCTTCAAAGAGATCCCAGCCCAGTGTGAGTCTCTGGATAAGTGAGGAGGCAAATCCAGAAAACACTCCCTGCCAGCACTTCCTCCCAAGTCTGGGGTAGCCTCCTTCACTGTGTTACTTAAAGTATGAGTGTGCTCATTGCTATCACTGCTTTGTGGCCAGAACTAAAGGTGGGGTGATGTTTCCCTTTATGGAGGCAGAGCTTAGAAGGAGAAGTGCAAGGATGTAACACAAAAAGTCATTTCCTGATCGCTCGTCTTGAATGACTTAGATTGCCTGATGTGAATGAGGTGAACCATAACCAGGTTCTGACTACTGATGCTGCAACAGGAAGTAACATATGATGGGAAGGATCCCTGATTTGTAATTAGCATCATTCTGACGAAAGGCTACAGTTTTCTTGGTCTGCCAGTTAAAGTGGATTCCCAAGTGGCAATAGCATAAATATGGTTTACAATCCATGTGATCACTGTAGCCTTAAAATGTCAATGATTTTTTTTTTTTTCCTTTTTTGGGTTATGGGTGATTTGCATTCTTTTCAATTTTGTTCCATTCAATCATTTTCTACGGTTATTATTTTACTGGGTTAATATTTTGTCACAATATAAATCATGTACACATAAAATGCAACCACGGAGTAGAATGCGTGCATTGAAATGAGCTCTTTAACATGCTGATACTTCTGCAGCACATTGGTTCAGTGAGATGATGAAGTCTATTTCAGGCAAGGGTTAATGAAGTGGAGAGAGAGGAAGATAAAAGGAACTTTTGAAGGAAATGGAAAATGAGCTCAAAGCAGAAGTGAGGATGTACCGATTGAGATAGGAAGCCTGCAATTCTCAGCCTTGGTCACACATCAGAATCACCTGAGGAGCTTTCTAAAAATACAGATTCCAAGGCTTCATCTCAGACCTATTAAATCAGAGTTTAACGAGGTAGGACCTCAGCATCTGTGGTGTGAAAATATCATCAAGCAAATCTGATGTGCCGTTAGGTCTGAAATCCACTGGAGAATAATTGAATAGTTAGCCTGTTAGGAAAAAAAAAAAAAAATTAAGAGCAAGAAAAAAGAAGTCATAAGGAAACATCAGGCAAACCCAACGGAGGAATATTCTATAGAAATAACTCACCTGTATCATTCAAAAAGGTCAATGGCATAAAGATAATCTTAAAAGACTGAGGAATTGTTCCAAATTAAAGGAGATTAAGAGACTTGACAACAGAATGGAATACAAAATCCTGGTCTGGATCCTGTACTAGAGAAAAAACACAAAATACTGAAATAATTATAAAATTTTTAAAAATTAGGTCAGTTGATAAAATTGGAATATGGAGTGTGGAATAGATTAAAGTATTGAATCAATTTTGAATTTCCAAAATTCGATAGCTTTGCTGAGGTTTTTTTTTTTTTCTTAATTCTTAAATACACATTCAAGCATTATTAAGAATAAAGGTATAGGATATATACAACCTACTCTAAAACGGTTCAGGGAGAAGAATATATATGGAGACAGAACAAAAAAGTAAATGGACGGAATGTTAAGAACAATTGGTAGATCTGAGTAAGGGTATGTGGGAGCACCCTATATGATTCTTGCAACTTCTCTGTAAGTTTGAAATTATTTCAAAATAAAAAAGTTTTAAAAATACAAAGAGTAGAGACATTTAAGGCCTTTCTGAGAGTAGAATCCCAAAGTATGCCACTGAGTTATGGATAGACCTGTGGCTCAGACGGAGGGGAGCAGAGAGGGAGGAGAGGAGAGGAGGAGAGAGGAGAGCAAATGCCACAGTGAAATGATGATGAGTTTGCAAGAAAGAGCAGTGTCTTAGTTATCTAGTGCTGCTATAAAAGAAGTATCATGAATGGGTGGCTTTAACAAACAAATTTATTTTCTCACAGTTTAGGAGGCTGGAAGCCCAAATTCAGACTCCAGCTCTGGGGGAAGGCTTTCTTTCTCTGTCAGATCTGGAATGTGTAAGGGCGCTTTGCAAGTTTGTTCAGCTCAGGACAGTAGAGCTGTGGAGAGGCTATTGCAAAGGATATCTCTTTGCTAAGCTTCTACACCGTGGCCTGAGTAATGAGGTCAGGAAAAAAATCTTCTGATTATTGGAAGACTGGATCCTCTATGGAGTCAGGGTCTATCCAAATGGAACATGGGCTGTGTGGACACTAAACCAAACCAAAACCAAACCCAGTGCCGTCAGTCGATTCTGACTCATAGCGACCCTATAGGACAGAGTAGAATAGCCCCACAGTTTCCAAGGAGCGCCTGGCAGATTCAAACTGCCAACCCTTTGGTTAGCAGCCGTAGCACTTAACCACTACGCCACCAGGGTTTACACTAGTTCATCCTAGTGCTTGTTGTGGAGTGCCTCGAGTCAATTCCAACTTATAGCAATCCCGTGTGACATAGTAGAACTGCTCCATAGGGTTTCCTTTGGCTGTAATCTTTACAGAAGCAGCTTTCCAGGTCTTTCTCCCTCCAAGCTGCTGTGTGGGTTCCAAAAGGGCTTTGAATCACTTCATTCCAGTTCGAACCCCTGCTGAGAACTTGTATTTCTAACAAGCTCCAAGGCAATGCTAATGCTACTGGTTAGGTACCAATTCTGAGAACAACTAGTAGAACAGTTATTAAAAAAAAAAAAAACCCTTGCCGTCGAGTCGATCAGACTCATAGTGACCCTATATGACAGAGTAGAACTGCCCCATAAGGTTTCCAAGGAGTGCCTGGTATATTCAAACTGTCGACATTTTGGTCAGTAGCCGAACTCTTAACCACTGCACTGCAAGGGTTTCCAGTAGAACAGTGGTCCTCAAAACTTATTATACATAAGAATCAACCTGGGGATCTTGTTAAAATGTATATTCTGAATCAGTATATCTGGGGTGGAAATGCAATTTATCATCAGGAGTTTGAACTGGAATGGACTGGTTCGAAGCTCTGAGTTTGAACTATCAGCCTTTTGGTTATTGCCCAAGCACCTACCTAATCATTGTGCCACCAGGGCTGTTTATCCTAATGCTTAAAACCAATTGCCATTGAGTAGATTCTGACTCACAGAGACCCTATGGACAGAGTAGAGCTGCCTCCATAGAGTTTCCAAGGAGCACCTGATAGATTTGAACTGTCGACCTTTTGGTTAGCAGCTGTAGCTCTTAACCACTTCGCCACCAGGGTTTACTACATATTGCTGGATTGTGTAATACTAAGGGCTCTAGCTCTGCACTAGAATGGCTGAAGAATACAACCTTGTTTCAAGTATTTAACCATGCCCTTGTGTTTTTTTTTGTGTGTGTAGTGGTGGAGGTGTGAATGTTACTCATGTCTTAGTTATCTAGTGTAGCTGTAACAGAAATACCACAAATGGATGGCTTTAACAAACAGAAATTTATTTTCTCACTGTTCAGGAGACTAGAAGTCCAAATTCAGGGCATTGGCTCTAGGAAAAGGCTTTCTCACTTTGTCAGTTCTGGAGGAAGGTCCTTGTCTCTTTTGAGCTTCTGCTCCTGGGCAATCTTCTTATGCTTAGCATCTCTCTTCCCCCATCTCTGCAGTACTGACTTATTTAATCTTTTTAGTATCTCATAAGAGATTGGTGCAAAATACACCCTACACTAATCCTGCCTCATTAACATAACAAAGTCAACCCATTCCCAAATGGGATTATAACCACAGGCACGGAGGTTAAGGCAACATATATTTATAGGGGACACAATTCAATCCATAACATTGTACCCTTTGGCCCCTAAAATTTATGTCTTTGCCACATGCAAAACACTTTCACCCCATCATATCACCCAAAAGTCTTAAATCAACTCCAAGTCCAAAATCTCATTTTCTGAATCATCTAAATCAAATATGGATGAGACTTTAGGCATATTCCATCCTGGGGCAAAATTCCTCTTCATCTGAAAACCTATGAAATCTAGAATACAAGTCATCTGTTACCAAAGTACAATGGTAGAACAGGCACAAGGTAGACCTTTCCGTTACAATAGGAGAAATTGGAGAGAAAGAAGGCATAACAGGCACCAAACAAGTCCAAAACCCACAAGAACAGTTTATATTAGCTCTCAAGACTTGAAAATAATCCTCTCTTTTCTGATACCATCTAGGAAATGGCCCCACCCTCCAGATTCTGGGTGATGTTCAAGCCCTCTGGATTCTGAGTGGAGACCCCTCAGCCCTAGGCTCCGCCTTCCAGGTCCTCTCGGACGGCAACTCAGCTTGCTCAGCTTTGCTGTTGTGTGCTGTCAAGCCATTTCTGACTCATAGGACACAGCAGAACTGCCCCATAGAGTTTCCAAGGAGCAGCTGATGGATTCGAACTGCTGACCTTTTGGTTAGCAGCCTGAGCTCTTAATCACTTCACCACCAGGGCCTAGTTTTAGGTAGTCCCATTCTCCTAGTCCATCTGAGTGGCAACCCCACCACCTTGGCCCCAGCAGGCCCTGTTCTTCTGCCCCTTGAGCATGGCAGCCCCACTCCCTCAGCTTTAGGCAGCGGCCCCATCTCCCTGGTATGCATAAACAGCAGCCCCACAGCCCAGAACCAAGTTGGCAAAGATTCAACTTTTTGAAACATAGGAAGCTGTGACCCCACCCTTTGAGATCCAGAAGATGGTGGGCCCACCCTTTGAAACTGGGAAGGCCCTGCTTCCCGTGCTCTTCCAACAGTTCTGCTGATCTTCAAGATGCTACAGGAATTGTCGTTCTCTATTCTTGGAGGACAACAGATGCAGCTCCTTTGGCTTGTTTCCTGCTTGTAGAACTCCAAGATGCAGGCAGCATTCTTTCCTTCAAGTTTCTCTGTCCCCTTCTGTCCAAGCTGGTGGGTTTTCTGCTGTAGTAGTCAGTTAGAGCCGTTAGTCACAGGCTTTATCGCTTTAATAAAAGATTGTGTAGCCACGTCCTTGGTGAACATTCTAGGACATGTGTCTTTAGTTTGTACACCAGAATTTTCCAAATCTTTAAGTTCTGTTTTTACTTGCATGGTCTGTTTTTAAGTCCATCTCTTTCCCCTGGCATTTTACTATAAGCAGCAAGGGGAAACCACATTGCCACTTTAAAATATTGCTTAGAAATCTCAGCCAGATATCCAAGTTCATTGCTTACAAGTTCTACTTTTCATAAAACATTTGAACATAATTCAGACAAGTTCTTTGTCACTGCATAAAAAGCATTGCCCTTCCTCCATTGTCCAATCACATGTTCACTGTTTTCTTTTAAAGCCTCACCAGAAGCACATTTAACATCCACATTTCTGGCTACATTCTATTGCTGGCACCATATGTATTCTCTAAAACACGAGACTTTCTCTGTAGCTCTCCTAACTTCCTCCTGAGCCCTCAGCAGAATTGCCTTTGATGTCCATAATTCCACCAATAATCTCTTCAAGGCAGTCTAGGATTTACTCTTCAAGGCAGTCTAGGATTTTACCATTAGGCACCTTAAAACTATTCCAGCCTCTACCCATTACCCGATTCCAAAACCACTTCTACATTTTAGGTATCTGTACTCTGTCCCGTAGGGTCGCTATGAGTCAGAATCGACTCAGTGGCACACAACAACAACCGATAACTGAGACACGATTTGGTGCTGCAAGAATGGGGTGCTGCTCTAACAAAAAAAAAAAATTTTTTTTTAATTAAAAAATTAAAAAAAAAATTTTTTTAATTAAAAAATAAAAAAAAATTTTTTTTTAATTAAAAAATTAAAAAAAAATTTTTTTTAATTAAAAAATAAAAAAATTTTTTTTTTTTTTTTTGTTAGAGCAGCACCCCATTCTTGCAGCACCAAATCGTGTCTTAGTTATCGGTTGTTGTTGTGTGCCACTGAGTCGACTCTGACTCATAGCGACCCTACGGGACAGAGTAGAACTGCCACATAGAGTTTTGAGGGAGTTTCTAGTAAATTTGAAACTTTTGGTTAGAAACCTGAGCTCTTAACCACTGCACTACCAGAGCTCTTAGTTATCTAGTGCTGCTATAACCAAAATACCACCAGTGGGTGTCTTTAACAAACAGAAATTTATTTTCTCACAGTTTAGAAGGCTAGAAGTCCAAATTCAGGGTGCTGGCTCTAAGGGAAGGCTTTCTCTCTCTGCTGGCTCTGAAGGAAGGTCCTCGTCTCTGCTGAACTTCTCTGCTCTTTGTCAATCGTCAAGTGCTTGGCACCTCTCTTCCTCTGTCTCTGCTCTGCTGTCTTGTTTAATCTCTTTAATATACCAAACTTATTGATTCAAAATACATCTTACACTAATCCTGCTTCGTTAACATGACGAAGACAACCCATTCCCAGGTGAAATTATAACCACAGGCAAGGATGTTAGGATTTACAACACATATTTTGGGGGGATATATTTCAGTCCATAACACCATCAATATATAAATAGACATTGAGCTCCACAACCTGGGGATATGGGAGAGATTAGGAAGAGGCATAACTGCTTCCTTCAAGTAGTCTATCATCTAGCCAATGGTTGCATCATTAAATTTTTGAAAACATGACAAGATCCTTTGACCTTCAGCTTTGATCACTGTGAGCTCCAACACGCAGGATCTCTGAGATGTCATGTGTCTGCCTCATCCAGCAGAGAAGGGTGAAGTGAGGGGCTGTATTGAATTAGATCTGACCGATAGGCTGTCAGAATGTATACCCAGGGTGGCACCACCTTTCTGTATTTAAAAGTAAAAAATCCAGATTTTTTACATGTAAAACCTTCTGATTTTCTCAAAATTACCTACTTATTCCAACTTTTTTTTTAACCTTGTGATAGCTTTTTTTTTTTAATTTTAATTGGCTTGTTTATTACATTAGATTTTTATTAATCCATGCAAATAGTGACTAGCCTCAGGGATGGTATTTAAAAAGTACATTTTTTTAAAAAAAGTACAAAAGAATGTCTAAAACTGGGAGGTCAGCCTAGATTTTTTTTTTAATTAATTTTTTTAAGTGAAAGATTACAAATCAAGTCAGTCTCTCACATATAAATTTATATACACCTTACTACATACTCCCACTTACTCTACCCCTGATGAGTCAGCCTGCTCCCTCCTTCCACCAACTTTTGTTTTTAACAATGTAAAGATTACTCTTTAAAAACCAGAAGAAGCACACATGCTGGCCAAATAGTAAACGAGCCTTCTGTGCATTGTCCAGAGAGCTCATGGAAAATGCTTTAGCAAAGTGATATACAGAATAAAAAGAAGATAGCATTTACCCTTCAATCTCACTTTCTATGGGAGATGAAATAGATGTTTGGTTATTTGTTTTCCTATTCCTTTTCCCTAAAGCCAATGTTATCTTAAGCCATGTTTTGTTTATTTACTATCCTAGGGTTTGGTGAATAAATGTTCCTGAAAATCATGACCTTGCTCCTGAAACCATAATGCTTAAGCATTAATTCCACAATTTAATTTATCTTCAAGTAGACCCATTTGGAAGGTAGGGTGGTAGGGACTGAAAGATGAGAATGAAGGGGCAGCAGAAGTGATTCAGGTTGAAAAAGTGATTCGTTTACAGTCACATCTGGTTGTAAGCCATTCTGCTGTCTTTAGCTATGCCAAGCCCATTTCCTGCAGATTAAAAAAAAAAAAAAAAAAAAGGTGGGGGTGGGTAAGAGGGTGAGAAATTGATATGGGGAAAAAAAAAAAAAACCCCACCAGGAAACCTTAGAGAAGTGTCTGAGAGAGCCACGGAGCCTGCTGTTAGAGACATATCCGGCACTTCCACCCCTCCCTTGCAGGATTTTTAAAAAAATCTTGGCATGGCCAACAGACTGAATAGCAGTTAAACGTCTTTTGTGCTAATCTACTAAAGAGTTTCTCCTGGGTATGAGATTGAAAGCAATGATAATTCATTGTCCTTTGGATGTCCTCAGGAAGACATTCCCATCTGTGGACTTTGTCATTCTCTAGTGTTACTGGGGGTGCTCAGTATTGTCAGCTTATTTCATTGTTATTCATATAATGTTATTAGTATATTAATAATCAAAGTACCTAACATTTATTGGGCCCTTTAACCAGGAACTGTGCTATGCATATTACATGCAGGATCTCACTTAATCCTAGTAATCGCCCTCCAGACACTTTTATTATTTCCATTTTCCTGGGGACCTGTGACCTATGAAGGTTAACAAGAGATTCTTGAAATAGAAGTAACCCAAGCTGTATCTCTAAACACCAAACAGTATAATCACAGTCTTTTAAAAAAAAAAAAAAAAAAAAAACAGCTGCTTACCAATATTATTTTTCTTTAATTCATAAAGCACCTCTTTTTATATGCCTGGCACCTGTGCAGGTTAAAGTTGTTCTCATTTTTGCCATAACTTACTATTGAATCAGTTTCCAAATCAAAATTTGGAAAAGGATTTGGCAGGTTGTAGTTGTTTTTAATTGACACACACCCCCAATTGCTATGCTTTCTTCTCTTTAAAAATATCTGGGGAACAGCCTTGAGTGAGATTCACACAACAAAAGTGCTTTGTCAGAAAAGGCACCAGAACTGGGCTTTCCTCTAACAGTTATTAAGTTTGTTGTGTGTTGATCTGTTTTCTTTTAGCATACCTACTTTATTTTTACTGAGAAGTTATAAATATCAAATTATGCATGTTATACATTATAAATGTCACCAAGTTACATATTTAATTCATTCTAAAATTGCTCAAGACCATCTAAATCACCTGTGTAGCTTCTTGTAACCCAAGAGCTCAGCAAAATTTAAGAGAAAAGAACAAGATATCATTAGCTCTCCAGATACCTAGAAAATGATATCTGGTGCAGGGTTTAGGGTAGCAGGATTGACAATCTGACGCTTTTGTTTGGAATTTGAATAGTTCTTTCTCACCAGCTAGAGCAGGGGCTCTTGTTAAAACACAGATTATTGGGCTCTCTATCTCCAACATTTCTGACTCTTTAGGTCTGTGAGGGGGGCCCTAGAATTTGCATTTCTAGAAAGTTCTCAGATGATGCCAATGCTTCTTTTTCAGAACTACTAATGGATGCTAGAAACCCTGGTGGTGCAGTGGTTAAAGCTCTTGGTTGCTAACCCAAATGTTGGCGGCTGGAACACACCAGCTGCTCCGTAAGAGAATAATGCAGCAGTCTGCTTCTGTAAAGATTTATAGCCCTGGAAACCCTATGGGGCAATTCTACTCAGTCCTATAGGGTCGCTACGAGTTGGAATAGACTTGATGGCAGTGGATTTAAAGGCTGCTATCTCTGTCCCCTTTCTCCTTTTCCTACTTTCATTTTTCCTCACACGCTTATCTTTTCCCACCTCTTTCTCTTTCCCCTCAAAAATCAATCTCTTCTTCTCCTTCTCCTCCTCCTCCACCTTCTTCTCATTCTCATTCTTTATTCCTTTACCCTTCCTTCTTTTTCTTCTCCTCTTTTCCTCCTTCCCTTCCAGGGTGGTATTTTAGACATCCAACAGGACCCTGTTTAGAAGGACTTTTGTTTAAAGTGTATTTATTCACTTACTATTTACTAAACAGCTACAAAGATTCATTCATTCATTCACTCATTTATTCAACATGTATCTGTTGAGGCACTACCTCTGTAAGAAGAGCAAGACAATGACTCCGCCCTGATGGAATTTCCTATATTATGGGCAAGGCAGATAACAGGGCATGAATATGCAAATAATTAGATAATTACCAAATGTAACCAATGATCTGAATTAAACAAATGGATCTGCTGTGATGGAAAACAATAGAGACATTGTTCTACCCTGTAAGGTCAAAAGGGACCTGCCCCCCATGAGGGTATGTTTAAACTGAGACCTAAAGAACGAAACAAAAACCCTGGTGGTGTAGTGGTTAAGAGCTACAGCGGCTCACCAAAAGGTTGCAGCTTGAATCTACCAGACTCCTTAGAAACCCTATAGGGCAGTTCTGCTCTGTCCTATAGGGCTACTACTAATCATAATCGACTCAACAGCAATGGGTAAAGAATGAAAGGAAAATAGTGAAGCAGAGAATCTGAAAAAGAGTGGTCCAAGAAGAGAAAATATCAGGCATAAAGGTACCGGGGCAGGAAAATGTCAGCTCCATGGGGGTGTCCTCAAAACCTAGACCAGTGCCTGGCACACAGTAAGTGCTCAATGAATGAACAAATGAGTGAATGTATTGTCAGATCCAGGCAACTGGAACATAGGAGGCAATTGAGAGAGAGACAGAGGCAGATCATGGAGGGCCTTTTAGGTCATGGGTGAGAAATTTAGATTGACCAAGCACCTGGACCCAGTCACCTGCCCTCCTCTCATCCACCCAACACCCCACCAAGCTGTTCCCAACCCAGCTCAAAAAAAAAAGAAAAAATCTACAGTAGCAGTTCTTAAAAGTGTGGTCCTAGACCCCTGGTGACCTGTATCATTCTGCATCATGTCCATAAAATAAAAAGATCCATGCTTTTAGCCATGAATTAATAATTACGTTGTATAATTATTACCTAGTTACTATTTTTAAAGACAGCTCCTTTTGTTTAGGCTTGACTTAAGTCTAATCAAATGCAGCCCCACCCTTCCCATGTAGTCTGGGAAAGGTTTTGTAATGGAAAAGAGAAAAGGTTGTCCCTTTAAACATCACAGAGTGGCTGGTCTCTAATTCCTGGAATGCAGCAACTTCTAAAACAAATGCAGTGTCATTATGCAGGATAAATAGGTTCAAAAGAAGTTGAGGAATTCCAAACAAAGATGAGAACAAAGAGAAAATGAATCAATTTATTTATATTTTTTACAGTAGTTTCAAATAAACTCTTAGTAGAAAAGATAGTATCTGGCAGCTTTTTCCAGTCCCATACTTCCTTGAAACTATTACAATTCTGATTACTCATATTAATGTCTGTGCTTTTAAAAAGGAAAACTGTAATCAGTAAAAGCCTGAGTTGAAAATTTCCTTCCTTATTTTGTAAAAACCCAAACCAAACCTGTTGCCGTCAAGTCAGTGCCGACTCATAGTGACCCCACAGGACAGAGTAAGACTGTCCCACAGGGTTTCCAATCTTTACGGAAGCAGACTGCCACATCTTTCTCCCACAGAGCTGCTGGTGGGGTTCAACCGCCTACCTTTTTGTTAGCAGCTGAGCATTTAACCAGTGTACTACCAGGGCTCCTTATGGGCTCTTTGTTAGTTGTTGTCGTTGCTGTTAATTAGGAAGTCCTAATTATTTGACAGCAATGCTCTGAACCTGAAGAGTCTCCAAAATAAGAATTGGCAGTTATGTACTTTGGAAGTCTACTTCTGGTCCTTTCCTTCACGTGTTGCCATGATTCTTTTTATACATGTTGAGGATATTAAAATAAAGACACATCATTCTAAATATATGTGTCCCTCTTTGACAGAGCAAAAATAAAATCATCATATTTAAGGAAATTACTTCTTTTTCTAATTCCTGTTTCCAAGGGCATTATTAGTGGATCACTGTTAATACCACAGAAATTGGAAGTATCGAAACTGTGTTGTTGTAAAGATATTTGGTTATTGCCCTGTTTGATTGGTCTTCTTCGAGTTTTACCTTTTTGGTGCTTTTACCTGCATTGTAAGGAGGGTTGGTTAGACAGTATGTTGGAAATAAAATCTAATTCTAAAATTATTAACTGATAGGGTACAGTATGTTGGTGGGTGGCAAGTGGTATTTAAAAAAAAAAAGATGCTTGGAAAAGCTTGGAGGAGATAGGATTTATTGAAGATTTCTGCAAAGGACAGAAGGGTATTAATATATTTTGGTGGAAAGATTTCAAATCTGAAGGACAATCTGTGAGGAAATTTTAAAACCCCAAAGGAAAGAGCAAAAAGAAGGATGGACACAGATGGCTGAGCAGCATAAGTTAGGTAAGTGATCCATCTATGTGATGAATAAATTTAAAAGAGAGAGAAAAAAAAACCCGAGATTTAGAGGCACATATGTATTATTAGGCAAACTAACACTTGTTAGCACAGCACGTTAATGTTTGCAAAGGTGTTTTAACATAAGTAACCTTATAGCTGTGTATTCAGAGCAGGTATTGTTCCAGTTTTACAGATGAGGAAACCACACTGGCAAGAATATGGCAAAAAAAGGGGTGTTTGAGAAGTAAAAAAAAAAATTTTTTTTTTTTGAGAAGTAAACCAAACCCTTTGGGTCAAGTCAATTCCAACTCATAGCAACCCTATAGGACAGATTAAAACTCCCCAGTGGCCCATAGGGTTGCCAAGGAGTGGCTGGTGGATTCAAACTGCCATCCTTTTGGTTAGCAGCCTTAGCTCTTAACCACTACGCCACCAGGGATTCCATTTGAGAAGTAGTAGGGTTGAAAAAAAGACTCCCGTAAAAGTTGAAGGCAACAGAAGCCTGTAATAAGACTTGCACTATGTAAAGGAGGGGAAGAGGCTGTCTCTAATGATGCTGAAATGCATACAAGGCTGTGCAAAGCCATTGAACTTCGGGGCTGGGGAGGGGGACACAAAATATAAAGAGGAAAAGCTCTTTAGTAAAACTAGTGACCTGAGCAGAGATTTCTGCTTTTCTAGAAAATCTCAATGTTCTTTGAGTGTCTGCTAACTTGAAATCTCTGGTCTGGCAGAAATTATAGAATCTTGGAAGGGGTAGACACTTCATTTTCTCATTAATAGATTTTTTTTTAACCCCATGTTTTCTAAAAGAATCAAAATAATTTTCACTTTTTCTTCTTTTTTTTCTGCTTTTCCTCAGAGTAGATACCCTGGTATAGTGGCAATAAATCTGACTCTGTGTATAACCTATTTGAAAAAGAAGGGAATATGTCATCCTTTCTATCGATTTAGCTCTAGAGTATTTTGTTTTGGAAATTAAAATGTGGAATGATATTCAGCTCCCCTCTTTTGGCAGTGGTTAAGGATGACACTTAAAGAAAAGCAATAAAAATGTTTTGCTCTTCAATTATTGGGAGCTATTGAGAAATCCATTTTCAGATATGTAATCACCCAGGTACTGAGAAAGTTACTAAAAAGCATAAAGTTAGTGCTGGAGACTGAGTAAAAGCATAAAATTAGTGCTGGAGACTGAGTAAAAGCATAAAATTAGTGCTGGAGACTGATAAGTGCAGTTTCTTTGCAGGTTTGTGGGGAGGAGCCCTGCTGGTGCAGTGGTTAAGAGCTCTGCTGCTAATCACAAGGCTGGAAGTTCAAATACACCAGCTGCTCTTTCAAAACCCTATGGTGCAGTTCTACTGTGTCCTATTGGGCTGCTATGAGTTGGCATGGGCAATGGGTTTTGTTTTTTGAGCCTTCACAATAGTATTTTCCACAAATGAGAGTTTATGTTGTTTTGTTCTGTTTAATTGGTTGGACAATTGTGGATGGAATGGCTTTAACTACTGGATGGTCAGTGATGAAGCTGCTTTGCTTATGGGTGAACAATTGGTGGTAATTATATTCGTTATTAGTTAGCACCATTTGAGAAAGACACCAACCTAGTGAATGGCAGAAAAGAGTGAAAGTCAAGTTGACCAGGTATGGGATCATTTTGGGGTCTTTTTCCCTTGCTGTTATCAGGGGATGCCCGTTGAGACAAATAAATGCTTTGAGGTGAGAAGGGCAAAAGCACTCTAATAAAAGGTTTCAGGAAAGAGTGTAGCGACCTAGGGAAATCTGCTGTGGTCAAGTTTAATCCTGGGAAAAGAGGCCCTGGAGAAAGCAGATGAGGAAGATAGGAAGGAAGATTGGGAGGGGGAGGCGCTGGGTGTGGAGGGAGGAAGGGGGTGAGGGAGGGGGCCTGGAAAGTGAGAGGGAGCTAGTACTTTGTGGCTTAGAGGACTGAATCGAGGACCACAGAGTGGGGAAAAGTGAAAGTCCGGGAGGAGGTAGATCACCTCGGGCCAGGCCGGGACCCTTGCCCGAGAGGCGGTGGCGCGGAGCAGTGGGGACAGCTTGGCCTGACTCGGGCCCCTTTGGCAGCCTGAGGCGTTGGCTCCTCAGGGCTCCCTCCCCAGTGCATTGTTCCTTTGCTGGGAGACAAGGAAATTGCCTTTTGATTGCGGAAGTCCGTGGACGGGGCTCGGGGCGAGGCAGCTCGGGTCAGAATGGCAGCGTGGGAAGGGCGGCGCGCTGCCTGCCCCCGCCACCTCTCGCGTCCTCAGCCCGCCCCGGGCGGCAGCAGCAGCAGCAGCTGCGGCTGCGGCGGCCCCCGCGCGTCGCCAGCCCCGAGGGAAGCGCGCTGCGCCCGCGGGGCGCGCTGAGCGCGCGCAACAAGTGGCCCCGTAACCCGCCCGGGGCTGCTCCCTGCACGCCCGCAAGCCTTGCTTCCCCGTCACCCTGCACCCGCCCTCAAGGCTGCCCCGCGTCCGAACTCCTGTTTAACCTGGGTCTTAACCACTGAGCGCAATGCTGAGCCATGGAGCCGAGTTGGCCTTGTGGATTGCACTGAGCCTGCTGCAGGTGAGTGCCCGAGAAGGGGTCAGGGGCTGATGCATCACCTCTTTGCGGAGAACCAAATTCCCTCTCCACTTTCCTGTCTCCCCGGTTGTGTTTTAGTGAGTGAGATGGTAAAATTTTCTTCTCTTCCTTGAGAACGATCCTCCTCTGCGCCCCAGCCAGACTAACACCTCATCCTGCTGTCAAAGCCAAAAAGCCACATCTCCCTCCAGCTGCTCCCGAGGGAAAGCAGCTGGGGAGAAAGTTGCAACCTGGTTCCCCCCGCAGGCGCCAGCCTTTTCTCTGGCTGGAGAGTAAAGGGATGGCCTGAGACTGGGGGCAAGCTCGTGAAGCTTGCAGTGGACACATCCCTGAGCAGACCGGACTGCAAGCTTCAGCTGCTGTCTCTGGTTCCTTTGCAGACTGGACTGGTGGAGCCAGTGAGATGCAACATCAGCCTGACGGAGTCCAGGGTCTCCAGCCGGTCCGTGTTTCTCCGGTGGAGAACTTTGGGGTCACCCTGTAACTTTAGCCTCACCTGTAGCAATGACACCGAGTCGCGCAACCCCGTGCAGATAAACACCACCACCTATGAATGGAACTCCAAGGATTTACAAGCGGGAACCACCTATAACTTCACGATTATGTCTCAGGATGGAGAAGAGAGAACTGTGGTCTTGCAAACAGGTAAAGGGTGGCAAGTGCAGTCTGGACGCCCAAGCCACTGGAGGCTGGGCCCTGCCTTTTCAAGCTGGTGTTTCATTTGAGTTCCAGGCATACAAAAATTAAAGGTAAAAATACCCATGAAGATGAATACTGACAAAGATTTCTAATTTGCTTAGATGTGGCCAGAAGTGACTTGGTTCACTTTCATAAATGGCCTTAGTGCTGAAAACAGAAGACTAGCCACTTCAGAGTGCAGCAAAGGAGAGCTACTCTGGGATGTGGAGGGAATTTGTCACAGTGATATGGTTTGAGCTTCCATCACACTAAATTGCCAAACCCTACCATAACTATAAGGAAATGTTTTTGGAATAAATAATGCAAGTGTGAGGGTTAGGGATATGCATTCCCTCTACTTTGCTTTATTGTGGAAATCCTCAGGGGTAAAATAGAGCCATTCAGAGCAGGGAATTAGAAAACTTCCCTCAAGTGAGGGTATGAAAATGATTTTGTATCAATGAGTAACTAAAGCAGCTTAATATCCAAGAACATCTGTTGGTTTCTCTATACCTCAAGTCAATCATTTTCCTTACACTCTGATAAGAATTTGTCTTTGTGGCTTCAGTTTTCTTACCTGAAAAACAAGTGTTAGGCTTGGTCATTCAGGTCCAAGTTCCTACCAAGTGCCAAACACTTAGATCATTTTTAATACTCACATCCACCCTCAGCTGTACTGTAAATCCTCTAACAATTTTGATGTTTTATGATTTCATGAGTCTTTTAAAATTATTGTCATGTGCTGCAATAGTGAAGACTTACTTGAATCCAGAAATTCCAATTTCAGGGAAAATTCTGCAAGTTAAATTTAGAAATGAGTTGTCCTTACCAGTCTCTCACATTTCAACCTGTACAAAGATCACTTCTTCAGCTACAGATTTGTAAAGAGGTGCGAGAACTTTCAGTTCACAGGGCAGTTAAAGCAGAGTCAGGAAACCATTTGGTAAGATATTTGTTGTGTTTTTATAGGGAATCAAGAGAGACTGAAATCAATCACATATTTAAAACATTTTACAGATGTTTAAGCAGCTTCGTTTTTCATCACAAAGTTGTTGGTTATTTAAGGATACTTCTGTTAACACTCATATTGCTAAAACAGCGATTGTTTAACATAGAACTTCCAGATGTGCTAATTGCATTTGATAAGGTGCTTGACCAACTAATGTGTGTGTTGAAAGGATAGAGTGATTTGCAAAAATAGATGAGTTTCAGAAGCTTGTAGGAGAAGAGATAAAGATCTTAAGAGGCCAGAATGCATTTGTTTAATCAAGAGGATTTACTTTTTGGAAAATGATTTGAAGGAAAGGACTCATTGTGGGTGTTACTTGTTAGAATGGGTTTTGAGTTAAATTATGCAAATAGGTGTTTCAAGTACAATATTTGCATTTTATTGATTATATTGAGTAAAACAAGACTTCATCAGCATCCACCATGTGTTAGAATCAGGGTTTTCATAATTTTCTTAAGGAGGTACTTTTTACAGATACTTTTCACCATAAATTTTATGAGCTTCATAATGAATGTGAAGAATGAAATTTGCAGGTGGTCTTTGTGTAGTTATTATTTTCTCACACTGATTTGTATGATGGTATAATCTTTCCTAGGATTTTCTATATATTTTTTTTAAATAAAAATATTTATGTCTTAGGATATTTTAAAAATTGTCTCAGGGAGGATTTTTTGGGCAGCTGGTAGTTATTTATTTATTATTAGTAGTGCTTTCTATGTTTTAAGGATATATGTGAAGTTTTCATTTAGCTAGGAGAAAGTACTAGTATTCCTATATATTAATTGCTATGCTAAAGAAATGAGCTCTATAAATCATATTTTGTTATTAAAGCAAGGCCAACTAGTCATGTCATATTAAGTATGGAACAGAACTTCAAATTAAAAAAAATACTCAAATGTGCTGTGCTTTCCTGATTCCATTTTGCCTGTCTTATTGGTCTAGAATAAAATAGAATGAGAGCAAGGCATGATTATCTCTGTATAATTCCAAGTCTGATTTGTCTGGCTTTTATTTTCCAATAAATTGACTAAAATAGCTAGTTATTTCAGTGTAATGTAGACATGACCTTAAAGATTTAAAAAAAAAAAAATTAAATGGAAATAGTCCAACATCAGTTCTCACACCAGATTTAAAACCAAAATCAAAGAACATATTTGGATTTAAGTTCAATTCAGCAAACATTTACCGAGCATGGATACTGCAGGGAAATATGCCTTTCAGTGATGGGTGAGCTTATAAAGATGATGAACAAGACATGGCCTTGCCCTTGCAGTCTTACAGAGGGGTGAGAGATAGTCATGATGAAGGTAGCAACAGAGCTTTACCACTTCTTTCCTGAATAAGAGCCTAGTCTGTCCTCATGCATGCTTGGCTTTCTAACCTTAGAGGAGAAGACATCTGGCAGTTGTATGGTTTATTTGGTCATTAAATGGTCAATGCAACAAGAATATCCTTTGAAAGCCAATTACTTAGTTGTGAATTCACCAGAAATCATAGAAGGAAGATACCAAATACTGAAGAACTGACACTTCTGTAAGCCTATGTCCTCAGAGTCTAGAGCAGAGATTGCAAAATGGTAGCACATGGGGATGTGTAGGTGTGTAAATAATGGATATATTTTGTTTGGCTCATGTCATGTTTGTGAAAAACTAAAATTATTCACCAGCATTAAAAACAGAAATTTCACATAAAAACCTAGATGTGTGGATTCTCTTGAAACATCAGAAGTTTGGAAAAACTGGGCCTGTGTGCCTAGAACTCTCTGAAGCTGTGTTGTAGCTTCTTCTTTAGGCACCAATTTCTTGGAATCCCCCTGAGCTAGTTCATTTATTTTCTTACCCTAATGCATCCTGAAGACATTTGAATTTGTAACTTCTACTTTAGAGTTTTCCTTTAGAACTTTGGGGGCCACTTTTTTGCCTAGCAATAAGAAGTAGGTTCCACCAGGTGCTCCTTGGAAACTCTACAGGGCAGTTCTACTCTGTCCTATAGGGTCGCTATAAGTGGGAATCGACTGGATGGCAGTGGGTTTGGAGGTCTATTTCAAAGGAGCCCTGGTGGTGCAATGGTTAAGTGCTAGGCTGTTAATTCAAAGATCAGCAGTTCAAGTCCACCTGCTGCTTTGTTGCAGAAAGATGGGGCAATCTGCTTCCATAAAGATTACAGCCTTGGAACTCCTATGGGAAAGTTCTACTCTGTCCTACAGGATCACTATGAGTCAGAATTGACTCAATGGCATTGGATTTGGTTTTTTTTGGAGGCCTGTTTCATAATCTATAAAATGGGGATGATAATAATGCCTTCTTCCTAAGATTGTTATAATGTTTTAATTGGCTAATATGTAAAATTTTTGTCACACAGTAAGTGTGCAGTAAGCTTACTATTACTACTTTTAGGTTATGAGGAGATTCATCTTCAGAAGAATTAACTAATAATTTACAGAAATCCACAAAGCTAATATATGATAGAGCCAGAATTTGAACCTTGGTTTTCTGGCTCCAGTTCCAATATTCCTTCTACTAGTCTTCAGAAAGCATATTATTTTTAAGTTGGTATTCATCATTCCAAATTTCCATGTGATGTTTCATTGTTACTTTTCAAGGCAACTTTTAAAGAGGACCAAATGTACCAAGAAAATACTTTAAAATCTACATACGCTTAGCCAGTGCAAGTGCAGAATGATAATTGAATGTGGTTTAATGTGAAGACACTTTTAAAAAAAAAAAAAGACACTTTAGCAGCTATTTATTTTCAATTATGTTGAATTTTTGGTGATAGACTGCAGTACTTAGCATTCAACCATTTGCAGTCTAGTTATTTCAGAAATTTTAAGGTCAAGGAAGGTTACCTATATGTAATGAACCAGCCCAGTTCTCTACATGTGATCTTCTTTGGTGTGCTTAGGAAGCTCCTCTATTGGTCTAACTTCTCTTGGTGTGTATGGCATTCCATAGGTTACCGAGAAAGAAATAGAATCAAATTTGTCTGGACAGGATGGAATAGGAACAAAGAAAAACTGTTTCGCCTTCTTAGTCATCTAGTGCTGCTGTAACAGAAATACCACAAATGGATGGCTTTAACAAAGAGAAATTTATTTTCCCACAGTATAGTAGGTTACAAGTCCAAATTCAGGGCATCAGCTCCAGGGGAAGGCTTTCTCTCTCTGTCAGCTCTGGAGGAAGGTCCTTGTCCTCAATCTTCCCCTGGTCAAGGAGCTTCTCAGGCGCAGGGAGCTTGAGTCCAAAGGACGCGCTCTGCTCCTGGTGCTGCTTGGGGTCCCCAACTTTCTGCTTGTTTCCCTTTCCTTTTTTTCTCTTGAGAGAGAAAACTAGTGCAGGCCACAGCCCAGGGAAACTCCCTTTACATTGGATCATGGATCTGACCTGGGTAAGGGTGGTGTTACAATCTCACCCTAATCCTTTTAACATAAAATTACAATTAACAAAATGGAGGACAACCACAGAATACTGGGAATCATAGCCTAACCAAGTTGATACACACATTTTTTAGGGGACATAATTCAATCCATGACACCTTCCAATCCCAGTAAAGGATACTGTTGACACCTTTCTAACCTTGTAAAGAGAAATCATACCTATTCTACGTACATGAATGTATGTAAATGAAGGTGCATGTATGCTTCTAAACATGTAATATGTAACTAATAATGAACATGGTAGGTGTAAATATAGATTTCCAGGCTTTTTTGTTTTCTGCTTTCTATTATTATGGAAAAATTAATACACATAAAAAAATAAATAAAAAGAATAGTATAATGAACTACCATGTACCCATTACCTTCCTTTAACAATTACCAGCTTATATCCAATCTTGTTTCATCTATATCCCTACCCACTCCCCCAATACCATGACTTGATGAAATTCATTATCTAATGTCATTTATAAATATTTCAGTAAGTAGCTCTAAGAGACAAGGATTGTTTTCATAACCACAATATTATCCTCATACCTAATATTAACATTAATTCCTTAATTATCTTGATGTCCTGGTGTGGAAGTGCACATCAAGTGGTAGCCCATGAATGTTTACATAAGAGGGGCTTCTGGACAGCAATCTGATTGGAAGAGGGAGGCCAGGAGACCTCTTTATCCTGAATTTCTGTGGCACTTTAGTTAAAATTGGTAAAGCCTCAATTGTTGATATCAAAGAATTAGAGTAAAGCCACTTTACTCGAGGATATCATGAGGATGAAGTGTCAAAGTCTCCATAAATTGTTTGGGTACGCTCAGTAGTGACATGGTTCTCCTGATACTCTCTAGAAGTGAGCTTTTTAGTGCCTTAAACTGTTTTCTCACTCAGGAATGCTCTTTCTTCTCCCCGATTTTTTACATCCTATTTAAGTTTCCAAATTTGCTCAAGTTCACCTCCTTCATGAAGCTCACCTCTGAGACTCCAGCCCTTGGACATCATTCTCTATTTTGCACATTTGGTATTGATGCCAGCCTGTATTACGATATACACCCAGAATAACAGCAACATTGATACTACCTACCATTTACTGAGTTTCCACCATGAGCCTGGGACTCTGCTAAACACTTTACCTCCATTACCTCTTAACATTTACAACTCCATAAAGTAGGTAATGTTAGCCCTATTTCACAGATGAGGAAACTGAGTATCCAGAGACTAGGCAACTTGCCTAAAACCACCCTTGTGGTAAGTGATATGTTGGGATTTGAACCCAAGTCAATTCCGACATCAAAGTCTACCTCCCTGATAATTCATCTTTTTGTTTCCTCTCTTGATATGTGTCTTAACTCACTGAGTAGATTTTAGATTCTCAGAAAGCTGACTATCTACAATATCTAATATGATGGCCCGCACAATTGTTAATCATGATACAAATGGTTGTCAAAACTGCTTTAATTTTCCTTTGGAGGTGGACAAATCTTTCAAATTTCCTTAATATCTAGGAATTTAGGTAGTCAACCAATTTAACATTCAACCATTTGCAGTCTAGCTATTTCAGAAATTTTAAGATCAAGTTGGGCTACCCGTATGGAGTGAACCAACTCAGTTCTCTGCACTTGATCTTCCTTTGTGTGCTTAGGAAATCCCTCTAAATTATTCAGTTAATTATTCTGATTGAATTCAGTGCCTCCGTTTTATACCTAGTATATAAAGATGTTAAATCTAAGGCATGGCATTCTGAGATATTAGCAGTAATACAGAGCATCGTCTTTAAAGTCAGTCAGAAAACTTGCCATAGTCAAGCAGCAACAATAACAAAGTCAAGGAAAAATTACCATTCTGTAGTTGTAATTCATTAACTGGAGATTGAGATAAATTCATTTTCCATTTTGTTTTTTTGCTTATTTTTTAAAAACTTGCACCAAGAAATGGTTAGGGATGTTTGCCACCACCACCATCCCCCTGCCGCCCCCACCCCCTGATTTCCATGAGAAAATGCCTAGTTATTTTAGGGTTGAGTTTTACTCCATTTTACATGAAGTGCTACATAAATGCAGCTTCTAGTCAAGCCTCCTAGTCACTTGCTTTTAACTAGAATGATATGTCAATTTCTGTAAAGATACGAAATCGGCTCCATAATGACTAGAAAAGTAGATCTCTTGGTTTGGAGTTAGATAGTGGTGAGAGGTAAGGTCGGAGAGAGGATAGTATCCGGTTTGAGGAGACCTTGAATGCCTATAAAAATCTTAGACTTCATCCTGAAATGGAAAGTTCTTAATGTTTCAAGGGGGATAAAGATGGCGGATGGGAGAGATATGCGAAGAGGTTATTTGGCAATAATGCAGGAAAGACAGAAAACAGGAAAGATACCTAGAAAACTCTTGGAGTAATCCAGACACCAGGTGATGGACCTACAGGTAAAGGCAGTAAGAATAGGGGGAAAAGAAACAGACAAGGAAAATATTAATAATAAAAAAAAGAATCAATGCAACTTTCATGACCACAGATTTAGTTACCATTACTGTTTTTATTCATTTTGAATATGCTACAATATCCAAGCCATCAATTGAAAAATTCAGTAAATTTGCACATTATTTTCCATAGACATCTGGTTTCATTTTTGTTGTTACACTGAATATGCAATTCATGACATGGTTTTCCACCTTGGGACAGCCAAGGTGTGAGAGGAAGGACACAAGATTTAGAGCCAGGTGTTAGAAGCTCAGCTGTACTGCCTGGTACCTGCTTGAGAGAAGCCAAGTCACTAAATGTCTCAGAGCACCTGTCTCACTGAGAAAGCCTATTGTAAACTCTCAGATTCCACGCTAAAATAGTGTGGTGCCGTTATACCTTCAAGAAAAGCTTTTGGCACCAATCCACAAATTGGCGGCACTCTTGTTATATGGTGCCTTAGTCATCTAGGGCTGCCATAACAGAAACACCACAGGTGCATGGCTTTAACAAAGAAAATTTATTCTCTCACAGTCTAGTAGGTTACAAGTCCAAATTCAGGGCTTCAGCTCCAGGTGAAGGCTTTCTCTCTCTGTCGCCTCTGGAGGAAGGTCCTTGTCCTCAATCTTCCCCTGGACGAAGAGCTTCTCAGGTGCAGGGACCCCGAGTCCAAAGGACAAGCTCTGCTCCTGGTGCAGCTTTCCTGGTGGTATGAGGTCCCCAACTCTCTGCTTGTTTCCGTTTCCTTTTATCTCTTAAGATGGGAAACTCCCTTTACCTTGGATCAGGGAATAAGGGTGGTGTTACAATCCCACCCTAATCTTCTTGACATAAAATTACAATCACAAAATGGACGACAACCGCACAATACTGGAAATCATGGCCTAACCAAGTTGATACACACATTTTTAGGGGACATAATTCAATCCATGACATAAGGTTTAATATATTTCTAAAATAAATCCAATCATTTTGACTCTAAACACTGTATCAGTAGACACTGATGTTTCAGTGGTCATGCTTTGGCAGAAAAAAAAAAAATTTAAGGAAGCAAATAATACCTGCATTATATAGGCAAGTATTTAGACCCCCTTCCTAGGTCACATAAAAAAAAAAAAAAAAAAGGAAGAATTCAGGAATTTAGCCCAACTTTGTTTTTTCCTTTGAGTATAGAAAAATTCAGTTGATATTAAGACTGCTTATGAAATTCTGGGGCTTCCTGATACCCACGCTGTTGTTATTGTTTTTAGGTGCCATTGAGTCTATTTCGGCACATAGTGACCCCATCTGACAGGGCAGAACTGCCCTATAGGGCTTTCTAGGCTGTAATCTTTATGCAAACAGATTGCCAGGTCTTTCCCCCATGGAACCACTGGATGGGTTCAAACTGCCAACCTTTTGGTTAGCAGCCAAGGGCTTAACTGTTGAGCCCTGATACCCATAGAATTATTCAAATATGTAGATCAACTTTGCCTTTGATATTCTATATTCCAAGTCTGTCTGAAACCAAGAAGTACAAAGATGTCTTAAACTTATGGCTAATTATAAATTTAGGTATATTGATCATATTAAAATATCGATGTATGATTTTTGACCCTTTTCCTATTTTGTAATACCTCATGGGTTACAATGTATATGCAGGTATTGGGTGAAAAAACCAGAGAGTCTATAAATGTTCACATACGTATTCTTGATACTTCTAACAATCAGCATAAATTTTATATGTCAAGTAGCATTTTTAAAAAAGTGTTCACTTGTGATTGACACAAACACAAATAGAAACAAGGGAACCTTCTTATATGTTCAAAAGACATCACGGACAGACAGCTCATAAGACAATCTATGGGCCGTCTACGGATAGAAAAAAAAAAAAATACCACAGGCTTATTAAAACCTACGGTCAATCTAATGTGTATTTCTAATGACCTGTCATATAATCAGAAGATTACAGGTATATAAGTAGATTTTCAAATAGGATTAAAATCTCAGTTTTGGAAAATTAGCACCTCTGATGAAAATATCTAATAAAATATCAAAAACTTTTTTTTTTTTTTTAATACAGCAGCGTTGTCATCGGGCTTAGGTTAAAAAGTCATTCTCTAAAAACTAACTTCTACAGCATGCATAGCAATAGTGGACAACTGCCAGCAAAGGGCTTTATCACAGTCTAAATGGGGTTTTAAGTTTGTTTCCAGCGCAGGTTCTCGAAGCCCAGGCACTTCCCAGTCTCATTGTTCCTTTGTTCTAGCGGATGTACAAAGGATTGACTGTTTTGTTTTCTGGCTCAGAGAGATTAGATAAAGTCTGCATTTCTGAACTTCACCCTGTAGGCACGCAACCTTAAAATTCAACTTCTGTAATTCATATTTTGCAGGTTATGGTTAGATTATATATGGTTAGATTATACCGATCATAAGACCATTTTCTTTAACTTCCTGGCTGGGTAGTAGACTTAGATGACAGTAGTGATCCGTTTTGAACTATCACTGGAAAGCAACTCTTACACTCATCCTTGTCTTTAAACTGCCACTTCAGGAAGGCTGCATCTCAGTTGGGTTGTTCTTGAGTTTCCTTGCTGTCTTAGTTATCTTGGTGCGGCTACAACAGAAATAACACAAGTGGGTGGCTTTCACAAAGAGAAATTTATTTTCTCACAGTTAGGAGGCTAGAAGTCCAAATTCAGGATGCTGGCTCTAGGGGAAGGCTTTCTCTCTGTTGACTCTGTAAGAAAGTCCTTGTCTCTTTTGAGCTTCTGTTCTAGGGCAATCTTCATGTGGCTTGGCATCTCTCTTCCTTCATCTCTGCTTGCTCATTTGCTTGTTTAATCTCTCTTAAATCTCCAAAGAGATTGATTTAAAATACACCTTACCTAATCCTGTCTCATTAACATAACAAAGAAACCCCAGTTGCCAAATAGGATTATAACCGCAGGTATTAAAAAATAAAAACAAACAAACCGATTGCCATCAAGCCTATTCTGATTCATAGCGACTTTATAGACAGAGTAGAACTGCCCCATAGGGTTTCCAAGGAGCTGCTGGTGGATTCAAACTGCCAGCCTCTTGGTTAGCAGCTAACGTCTTAACCACTGCGCCATCAGGGCTCCACCACAGGTGTAGGGGTTAGGATTTACAACACATATATTTGGGGGACATAATTCAATCCATAATACTTGGCTTCTAAAATCTCATGGTATTGAACTGTCTTATTCTTACCAGGCCCCCAGGGACAATTACGTTATTTCCTTTTATTATATCCTTAATTATATATACTGCTATGTAGGATAAAAAATTTAAATAATATTGCCAAACAAAAATCACTGCTTTTCCTCAAGAACAGATAGATGAGAATCAGCTTGGGAATTTTTTTATTTTATCTTAACAGAAAGTTAGTTCATGGGAATAAACCGATAAGATATAATCAAGGCTTTTTCTGAAGAAGTCGATTAAGGCTATCAGTTTAGTTTCCAAAAAATATTCCATTTTTGCCTCCATTTTGTCAGTGATTGAAAGTGTTTTTTTTTTTTTTTTAATGGTAAAGTAGACAGAAATAAGTTTATATTACTGAGTGCCCACTGTATGTCAGCTACATTCTCCTCTATGTCTTATTAATCTTCAAAATATCCTTAAGGTAGATATTACTATTATACTCATCAGACAGATGGGAAGACTGAGGCTTAGATAAGTAAGTAGCTTGCCCAGAGTCTCATGACTGATAGGTGATGGAACTGGGATTTGAGTTTAGTTCAGTCTGACTCCAAAGTCCACACTCACTACCACTAAACCTTACTGCTTTGTGTGTGACAATATCTTCTCCTGATTGGTGTTGTTGTTAGGTGCTGTTGAGTCTATTCTGACTCATAGTGACCCCCTGTGACAGAGTAGAATTGCTCCATAGGGTTTTCTAGTCTAGGCTGAAGTCTTTACAGGAGCAGATTGACACATCTGTCTCCCTCAGAGCCACTGGTTAGATTCAAATCACCAGCCTTATGGTTAGCAGCCAAGCCCTTAACCACTGTGCCGCCAGGACTCCCGATTTAGAGGACTGGTAATGATAATAGTGAACACTGAGCACTTACTCTGTGCCAGAAACTGTTCTAAGTGCTTTACATATAACATTCAATTTAAGTGTCATAAGAATTCTACTAAAAAGATAATATTATTATCAGCATCATATAGATGGTACAACTAAAGCACAACAATGGCTAAGAAATAGCCCAAGGTGACAGAGCTACAAAGAAGCAGAGACCAGAAAATCAGTCTTTAAAGCCTACCCTGTTCGGGTAAGCCAAAGGGCTGCGCTGCAGTGTAACCCACACAATCTTGTCTTCCAGGCTCACCCGTGCTTTGGGCTCCCTCTGTATTATCTTAAAGTTACTGCTGCCTCGGCTTACTTGTTACATTTCATATTAATTATTGATATTACAAAATGCTATGTGACTTATTTAATTTCTGCAGTAGCATGTACTCAGATAAATCATAGCATAAAACACCGACAAGTTACTAAATTGAGCAAAGACTCTATTAAGCGTGTGGTATCTATATTAAATTGCCATCAAGTCGATTCTGACTCCTGATAACCTCATGTGTACAGAGTAGAACTGTTCCATACAGTTTTGAAGTCTGTGACCTTTCAGAAGCAGATTGGCAGGCCTGTCTTCCAAGGCTTTTCTGGGTGTATTTGAACCAACAACCTTTCGGCTAGTAGTGAACACCTAATGATTTGTGCCACCCAAGTGTCATTAAAAAAAAAAAAACCACTGCCGTCGAGTCAATTCCGACTCATAGCGACCCTATAGGACAGACTAGAACTGCCTGGCAGATTCGAACTGCCAACTTCTTGGTTAGTAGCCATAACACTTAACCACTACACCACCAGGGTTTCCACAAGTGTCATTAGGTGAAAAACCCATAAATAGTCTTGTGGAGCTGTTTGTCCACATGCCTTTTGAATATATAAGAAGTTTCCTTTGCTCATATTTGTATTTGTCAATTCCAAGTGAATATCTGCTTAAAACCTATACTATTCTTAGAAGGTTCTAGAATTCCTGGAGTTATCGTGTGAGTATAATGTAATCTACCAGAAAGTAGATAAAAACTGAGGTCACCAGACTTGCTGTTCTGACAGAGACTGGAGAAACTCAGAGAGTATGGCCCCTGGACACCCTTTCAGCTCAGTAATGAGTCACTTCTGAGGTTCACCCTTCAGCCAAAACAAGACTGAAAGGGCATGCCAGCCCTGGGGCAGGGACTGGAAGGCGGGAGGGAACAGGAAAGCTGGTAATGGGGAACCCAAAGTTGAGAGTGGAGAGTGCTGACATGTTGTGGGGTTGTTAACCAATGTCATAGAACAATGTGTGTACTTACTGTTCGGTGAGAAACTAGTTTGTTCTGTAAACCTTGACCTAAAGCACAATAAAAAAAGAACTGAGGTCACTATAATAGTCATGCCACTAAATCACCTGACTGACCTGACCCTTGAAAATTGGTTTTCAATATCTTGGTCCCACTGTCTAAACTAAGTACCATGTAGGATTTCTGAAAATCTTTCATATGTAGATATCTCTCCATTGTTCTACCCCCAGCCCTCAGGACAGGGAGACCTTTATTTCTCAGATGGTCCCCACTTCCCTAAGAGAGTGCAGCTGCTCACTAAATGCCATTGACCTAGTTCTAAATCCAGAGATATGTTGTTCTTCCTATTTCAAGTTCCACAGTGGAGGCTTAACACAGGGAAAGTGAGACTCCTCAATTAGACTCCTGACTTTGAGAGCTGAAACTAACCAACAAGCTGGCCACAGGACCTCCCCTCTGCTCTGGGGCTCCAGCAGCTGCAAAGTGTTCTATCTGGTTCATTACCAGAACTGAAGTTTAGAATATCTAGGGCTATCAGAATCCCAGCTGTTGGTAGAATCTATTTTAGTGAACAAACCTAGCTTAGGCTCCTTTGTGGTTTTCTGTTATCTAAAAACCACACCAAAATCTGTATGCTTGCCGCCAAAAATACACTTCCTAGAAAATAAAAATTTCAGTACAAATTTTAAATATTTTCTTAGTATCTATATTTTCTTTAGAGATTTTCAGCATTTATCCAGAAACAGCCTCCATATTTGTCAGTGTTGGAAAAATTTGCTAGCCATGCAAGTCAAAGAAAATATAACCTTGCTTGGATTTCCAAGGCCAGAGCTAACTTAACAAAAAAATTTCATTAGGAAAATGAGTTCATATGACTAGTAACTAAGAGATTTTGTTGCATTTTTGTTTGTTTGTTTGTTCTGACTTCCGTAGTATTGTGTATTGTCTTACCCTTCACCAAAGTTAACCACTTATCTATTGTCTAGTTAGTGTTTTTCCCTCCCCACCCATCTCCTCCCGAGTAACCATCAAAGTTTGTTTCTTTCTGTGTGTGAACCTTTTCATGGGTTTTTATAATTATGGTCTCATACTGTATTGGTCCTTTTGTTATTGACTTATTTCACTCAGCGTAATGCCCTCCAGATTCATCCATGTTGTGAGATGTTCCACAGATTCATCATAGTTCTTTATTGTTGGGTAGTATCCCATTGTGTGTATGTACCATAGTTTATTCATTCATCTGTTGATGGGCATCTAGGTTGTTTCCATCTTTTTGCTATTGTGAATAAAGCTGCAATGAACATGGTTGTGCATATGTCTATTCATGTGACTGCTCTTATTTCTCTAGGATATATTCCTAGGAGTGAGATTGCAGGATCGTATGGTACTTCTATTTCTAAGGAAGCACCATATTGTTTTCCAAAATGGTTGTACCATTTTACATTCCCACCAGCAGTACATAAGAGTTCCAGTGTCCTCACATTTGTTACTTTCTGTTTTTGTGTGTGTGTGTCTAAGTCAGTAATGTCAGGATGGGATGCTATATCTTACTGCAGTTTTGATTTGAATTTCTCTAATGGCTAGTGATCTCAAGCATTTTCTCATGGGTTTGTTAGCTGCCTGAATGTCTTCTTTGGTGAAGTGTCTGTTCATATTCTTTGCCCATTTTTTAATTGGATTATTTGTCTTTTTGTTGTAGAGGTATTGGCTTTTCCTATAGATTTCAGAGATTAGACCTTTGTTAGATTTGTCATAGCCAAAATTTTTTTCCCAGTCTGTAGGTTCCCTTTTCACTCTTTCTGTGAAGTCTTTTGATAAGCTAAGTGTTTAATTTTTAGAAGATCCCAGTTATCTATCTAGCTTATCTTCTGGTATTTGTGTATTGTTAGCTATGGTTTATATCCCGTTTATGTGGTATATTAGGACCCTAGTGTTGACCCTATTTTTTTCTATGATCTTTTTGTTTTTATATTTAGGTCTTTGATCCATTTTGAATTAGTTTTGGGGTATGGTGTGAGGTTTGGGTCCTGTTTCATTTTTTTTGCAGACGAACATCCAGCTTTGCCAGCACAATTTGTTAAAAAGACTATCTTTTCCCCCGTTTAATGGACTTTGGGCCTTTGTTGGAGATCAGGTGACTGTAGATGCACGGATTTATATCTGAGTTCTCAATTCTGTTCCATTGATCAATGTGCCCATACCACTACGAGGCTATTTGGACTACCGTAGCTGTATAGTAGGTTCTAAGGTCAGGTAGTGCAAGTCCTCTTACTTTATTCTTCTTCTTTAATAGTGCATTAATTATCCGGGGCCTCTTTCCTTTCCATTTGAAGTTAATGATTAGTTTTTCCATCTCTTTAAAGAATGCTGTTGGTATTTGGATTGGGATTGCATTGTATTTGTAGATTGCTTTGGGTATAATTAACATTTTCACAATGTTGAGTCTACCTATCCATGAGCATAGTATGTTTCTCTATTTATGTAGGTCTGTTTTCTTGCAGTAGTTTTTTATAGTTTCTTTGTATAGCACTTTTACATCCCTGGTTAGATTAATTCCTAAGAATTTTATTTTTTCAGGGGCTAAAAAAAAAAAATTTTTTTTTTTTTTTTTTTTTATTATAAATGGTATTGCTTACCTGATTGCCTTTTCATAGTTCTCTTTATTGGTATATAGGAATCCAACAGATTTTTGTGTGTTTATCTTGTATCCTGCCAATCTGCCGGATCTTTCTGTTAGTTTTAGTAGTTTTCCTATGGAGTCCTTTGGGTTCTCTATGTATAACATCATATCATCTGCAAATAGGAATAGTTTACTTCTTCCTTACCAATTTGGATGTCCTTTATTTATTTTTCTTGCCTTAGTGCTCTAGCTAGGACTTACAGCACAATGTTAAAGAGGAGTGGTGATAAAGGGCATCCTTGTCTTGTTCCTGTTCCTGGGGGGAATGTTTTTAGCCGCTCTCCATTAAAAATAATGTTTGCTGTTCATTTTACATAGATGCCTTTTATTATGTTGAGGAATTTCCCTTCTCTACCTATTTTATTCAGAGTTTTTATCAGGAATGGGTGTTGGACTTTATCAAATGCCTTTTCTGTGTCTATTGAGATGATCATGTGATTCTTTTGTTTTATTTATGTGGTGAATGACATTGATTGATTTTCTAATGTTGAACCATCCTTGCACACCTGGTGTTAATCCCAGGTATGCAAGGTCATGGTGTATTATTTTTTTGATATAATGCTATTGGCTAGAATTTTGTTGCGAAGTCTTGCATCTATATTCATGAGAGATATTGGTCTGTATTTTCTTTTTTTGTGGTGTCTTTCCCCAGTTTTGGTATCAGGGTTATGCTGGCTTCATAGAATGAACTTGGAAGTATCCCTTCCTTTACAGTGTCCTGAAATAGTCTGAGTAATACAAGCTCTTCTCTGAATGTTTGGTCGAATTCTCCAGTGAAGCCATCTGGGCCAGGGCTTTTTTTGTGTGGGGGGGGGGAGTTTTTTTTTATTGCTTTTTAAATCTCTTTTCTTGTTATGGATCTGCTCAGAGTTTCAACCTCAGTTTGTGTTAGTTCAGGTAGGTAGTGTGTTTCTAGTAATTTGTCCATTTCCTCTAGGTTTTCAAATTTGTCAGTGTATAGTTTTTCATAGTACTCTGTTATGATCCTTTTTATTTCAGTTGGGTCTGTTTAATATCCCCCATTTTGTTTCTTATCTGGGTTACTTGCATCCTCTCTTGTTTTTCTTTTGTCGGTTTGGCTAATGGCCTGTCCATTTTATTGATCCTTTTAAAGAACCAACTTTTGGTTTTTTGATTCTTCCTATTGTTTTTCTAGTCTCTATTTCATTTATTTCTGCTCTGATCTTTTATAAATTAGATCTTACAGATATATTTTAACATCATATGTAGTACATATTACTAGCAATAAAAAAAAAATTTTTAGCAATAAGACGTACAAAAAAAAAAAAGACTGTCATAAGTGCGGTTCGATATAACTTGAACATGTCGTAAGTTGGCCACTACTTTTTCTTGAAGTTTTTAAGCAAACTGAATCTGGGTTGCAACAAGGTAAACATACATTTGAAAAAGTCTTCAAGCCATGTTCTCTTTCTTGGTATTTGCCTTGCAGATCCTTTACCTCCTGCTAGGTTTGAAGTCAATAAAGAGAAGACCACTTCAACCAGCTTGCACGTTTGGTGGACTCCTTCTCCTGGCAAAGTTACTTGCTATGAGATGCAGTTATTTGATGATAATAAGCAAAAGATACAGGGGGTCCAAATTCAAGAAAGTACTTCATGGACCGAATATACTTTTTTTAACCTCACTGCTGGTAATAAATACAATATTTCCATCACTGCTGTTTCTGGAGATAAAAGCTCCTCTACAATTTATACCAGTGGATCAACAGGTAAGACTTGTTTGCATATAATTGGGTATTCAATCATCTGTGATACTTCTGAAGTTATATTTTATTCAAATAATGGGAGTGGGAATGTCCCCCCATCAAAAAAAGGAGGGGTGAGGAAAAACTGGACTGAAGATAATGAGGCATGCTGTGCTGCTAACCAGCTGGGCGATTTTGAACAAGTCATAGACCTTCTCTGGGAGTGTAGTTTTTCCAATTTGAAGTAGATGCTGCCTAATGGGCTTACTAACTCAAATCCTAGGCAATAGAATTTTTTGTCTCCTTTTCTAAGTTTGTTCCATAAAACATTTTTAAAGTGTTTTCCTCTTTTATATATTCTTTTTATAACATGGGAAACCCTGGTGGCGTAGTGGTTAAGTGCTATGGCTGCTAACTAAAGGGTCAGCAGTTCGAATCCACCAGGCGCTCCTTGGAAACTCTGTGGGGCAGTTCTACTCTGTCCTATAGGGTCACTATGAGTCGGAATCGACTCGATGGCACTGGGTTTGGTTTTGGTTTTTGGTTTCATAACATCAAGTCATGATGTTTCCTAAATATTCTTATATTTGAAACAAGCCTTGCTCCCTTGACTTGGTGAGAAATAAGTCGTCTCTTGCACCTACACATCCTGATACTGAGGACACATTGTCACCTCCTTCGATGAAATATATTTCATACCAGCCCCTCTCCCCTCATTTTCTTTCCCTCCATTTTTTATCTTATACAGTTGTTTCCCTTTCTCTTCCCTTTACTACTACATCATGTCATATTTTATTTGCAAAAATTATCTTTAATACCTACTAAGTGGGGGAGACAGACAAGTAAACTATGACATAGCTTTCAGCTGTAGACTTTGAAAAGCACATTAATAAACATTCCAGTGAAATCCAGGAGTGCTGTTATTCATTACTGTTATTACACCAGATAGATTTACAAAGATGCATAAATGAATCTATGATTTCTAATTAAAGATCTATGTCCTCCATTAAGGAGCCTTGGTGGTGCCGTGGTTAAGCACTCAGCCACTAATCAAAAGGTCAGTGGTTCGAACCCACCAGACACACCATGGGAGAAAGATGTGGCAGTCTGCTTCCATAAAGATTACAGCCTTGGAAACCCTATGGGGCAGGTCTACTCTGTCCTATAGTGTTGCTATGAGTCAGCAGGTTTTATGACCTTCATAAGGAAATTATGAATGACACTTATGTGCATTTTATCCCCCTAGTGCCGTCTCCAGTGAAAGATATTGGTATTTCCACAAAAACCAACTCTCTCCTGATTTCCTGGTCCCATGGCTCTGGGAATGTGGAACGATACCAGCTGATGTTAATGGATAAAGGGAGTCTAGTTTACAACAGAGTCATGGACAAACATGCTACTTCCTACACTTTTCACAGTCTGACGCCTGGCCACCTCTACAACCTCACTATTGTGACTGAAGCCACGGGGCTGCAAAACTACAGATCGAAACTAGTCAGGACAAGTAAGTGCTCCTAGATAGTGAGCAAGAATAAAGCTCAAATCAAGGAAATGTTTAATAAACAAGGACTCAACTTTTATTCTAACGTTTACACTAGCACTTAAAAAAAATTTTTTTTTTTTTTTTTTTAGCTTCTCTTTTAATACACCGGTCTCCTTGATAAGGATTCCTACTTCCTTCTCTTAAGCAGGCATCCTTGGCTTTTGCGGGACATTCCTACTTTTCTCAGTGCTATACCTAGACCAAAGAGCCCTAGTTGCTCAATGGTTAAGCACTTGGCTGCTAACTCAAACATTGATGATTTGAACCCAACCAGCAGCTCTGCAAGAGAAAGACCTGGCTCCCATAAAGACTATAGCCTAGAAAACCCTATCAAGCAGTTCTATTCTATCATATGGAGTCACTATGAGTCAAAATCAATTCAAAAAGATTAAACAACGACCACCTATATAGACCTTCAGCACCTGTCTTTCAGTTTATCATATTGTGAAGGCTTGCGTGTTGCTATTATACTGGAAGCTATACTACTGGTATTTCAAATACCAGCAGGGTCACCCATGATGGACAGGTTTCAGTGGAGCTTCCAGACTAAAAAAGACTAGGAAGAGAGTCCTGGTGATCTACTTATGAAAACTAATCATTGAAAACCCTATGAAGCACAATAGAATATCATCCCATCTAGTCCTGGAAGATGAGCCTCCTAGGCTGGAAGACACTCAAAATATGCAGTGTCCTCAACAATGGACTCAACCATACTAATGATTGTGAAGGTAGCATAGGACTGGGCAATGTTTGTTCTGTTGTACATGGGTCACCGCGAGTTGGAACCAACTCTGTGGCAGCTACCAAAACATACATAGACCTACCCCATGCTACAACCATTTCTAAAACACTCTATGCAATAAAACATGTCCTGGGACCCAACGGGGCAAACCCTGGTGGCTTAGTGGTTAAGTGCTACAGCTGCTAACCAAAAGGTCAGCAGTTCAAACCTACCAGGCACTTCTTAGAAACTCTATGGGGAAGTTCTACTCTGTCCTATAGGGTCACTAAGAGTCAGAATCAACTCGACAGCAATGGGTTTGGTTTTGGTTTTTGGGATCCAATACTATAGGACCTGTTTTCACAGCCTAACCTACCCTGATAAAGATAAACTAAACTATGCTGAGTTTTAATGAATAATTCAATCAACCAGTATTTACTATCAACTATATGCTTATTGTGGATGTAACAACACCCAAGAGAGACAAAGTCTTTGCCCTCATGGAGCATACATTCTAGTAGATTCTAATGCTTCTGGTGGATCTAATGTGCTAATAAACCCGCTTTCTTGGTAAGTTATCAAATCTTAAGAGAAATCTAAGATATGTAGTGCCTCAGAAATTACTCTGGTGGAGGCTGATGGGAAGGATATTTGTGTATACCTGTACAAGTTGGAATCAACTCAATGGCAACTTTTTTTTGTGGTGGGGAAGGGTTGGTACATTTACATACCTTTCATATTATCCTTCAAAGATGTGTTGACATTCTTGACAAAAATGTATCACATATCCTTAAGAGTTGTTTATATATATCAAGAGTGAATTACACTTCTGACTGTCCTATGCAAATTCCGTGTGATGTGCCTATTCTTTGACAATGACTTGTTAATGGATATTATGCCCTTAGTGAGGCCCAAAATCATAGCATGGGTAAGAGGTAGAAAAAAATATCCACCAAAGTGTCTCTCCTTGGCAGTCATTTTCTTTAATGAAATAATACCGCAACTAAACTTTCCCATGATTTAATATGACACATTTTTAGCACACAAAATTTTGTGATGGTCAATTTATTTATTATGCGGGAGTCCCTGGGTGGTGCCAACAGTTAACATGCTTACCTGCTAACCAAAAGGTTGGTGGTTCGATTTCACCCAGAGATGTCTCAGAAGAAAGGCCTGGTGATCTACTTCTGAAAAACAGCTGTCGAAAACCCCATGGAGCACAGTTTTACTCTGGCACACATGGGATTACTATGAGCTGGAATTGATTCAATGGCAACTGTTATTTATTATATACGTGCTATTATTAAATAGGCATAGTGGTTAAGAGATTGGCTGCTAACCAGAAGGTCAGCAGTTCGAATCCACCAGCTGCTCCTTGGAAACCCTATGGAGCAGTTCTACTCTGTCCTATAGGGTCTCCATGAGTCAGAATCAACTCAACAGCAATGAATTTTTTATTTCTTTATTATTACATATATAAACGCTGGCAGAAATTAGGCAGATGACAGATCTTTTTGAGCATTACATTTAAGGAATTTCAGAACTGGGAAGGGCCATTTTAGATCTTTTGACCAAGCCCTCATTTACCAATAAGGAACACTATGCTCGGTAAGATAAAGAGAGCAGCCCGGGCTGCCCAGCTAATAGCCAAGTCTGAGCCAGAATACAGGCTCCTGACTGCCAGAATTATACTCTTTCCACTAGCCTGACAGCCTTTCTTTAGTCTTGCAGTATTATTTCTGCCTGTTGAAATAGATGTTTTCTTCAGAGCAGGGAATGTGGCTTGCAGGAATTAAAATGCAGATAAAAATTTGGCCTCTACTGGTAAGATACCCTAAGTCAAAGTCTCTTTTCCATTCTTTCGTGACTAGCCCCCATGGAAGTCTCAAATCTGAAGGTGACAAATGATGGCAGTTTGACCTCTCTAAAAGTCAAGTGGCAAAGACCCCTTGGGGATGTGGATTCCTACAACATTACCCTGTCTCACCAAGGGACCATCAGCAAATCCGAAATATTAGCACCCCAAGTTACTGAAACTCACTTTGGAGACTTAACCCCTGGACGACTTTATCAAGTTACCGTCAGCTGTGTCTCTGGTGAACTGTCTGCTCAGAAGATGGCAGTTGGCAGAACAGGTGGGTCTTGAGAATATTCCTTGCTTGCTCAAATCACTCTCTGATCCATCTTAGAACAGAATAAAGTAAGTTAGAAGGAAAACTCCTTTTCCAGCCTGGGAAGGATGGTCTGTATGCCTGAGGGCATCTGTGTGTCAGGACCCCATGCACAGAGTAAAGTGGAGGGTCAGTTGCATTTATCTGCGTTACTTAAACAAATGTGTTTGGATTCCTGAATGATCTACATGGTTGACTCTCCCCTGTGCGTTTTCAAGTCACACCATTTATACCAATGACTAAAACATTTCTGATGTAGTCTTAAAGGGAGAATCAGTTACCACTTAACCATGTTTTCCATAAATTATTACTTTCTGTCACCAAACATTTATCCAGTGCCTTTTTATGAATAAATTAATATAGTAGGAGCTTTGAAAGTTGTTTAAAAAAAAAAAAAGACAACTTGCCTTTAAGGCAGGGGTCAGCAAAGTATGCCAGTGGGCCAGATTTGTTTTTGTATAGCCCCAGAGCTAAAAGAAGTGTTTACATTTTTAGTAATTGTTAAAAAGGAAAGAAAATTATGAGACTGAGAGCCATTTGTGGCCCATAAAGCCCGAAATATTTAGTATCTAGCCCTTTACAGAAAATGTTTGCCCAGCCCTGTTTTTGGGAGTTTACATTTTAATAGCACAGATGGAGAATATACACACAAATAATAAAAATAAAAATTCTAATAATGGCAATTTTATTGATGTCTCCACGCATCAGGCAATGACTACATACTTTACGCTCATTATTCTATTTAGTTCTCACCACAAAGCCATGAGAGAGATCTTATTATTATTGCTGGTTTACAGGTAACTCTGAAAGTCAAATAACTTGTCCACAGTCATCCGGACAGTAATTGGTGGGGCTGGAATTTAAACCCAGGCTGTATGATTTCAGAGTCCATTCTCTCTGTTATTAGAGATTCTATAAAAGAGCTTTATGGTCAGAAAGAAAAGAGAACAAAATTCTCTATCAGAAGATCAGAAAAGGTTTCTTGGAGCAGGTGGCCTTTAACTGGGACGTAAAGAACATGTAGCTTTTTGTCAGGTGGAAAGGAAGAAAAGGGAAGGACAATTGAGTTGGAGGGGACAATATGAGCAAAGCACAGAGGCAGAAGAGCCCAGGGACCTTTCAGGTCTGCAAAACACACAACTGGAACCCAGCATTCAAGGGGGTTGGGATAGGCGGGAGAGTATGTGAGGAGTAGTCAGAGATAAGTCTGGAAAGATATGGAGTTTGGTTTTGTAGAGACACAAATGCCAAGCCAAGGAGTTTTATTCTGTAGTTAAAGGCAAGACCGTGAATGTTTTCAGCAAAGTAATAATAATCGGAGCTATACTGAAGGAAGATTAATCTTTTTCGGCTGCAAAAAAAATGTTTCATGACCACAGCATCCAGTATCTTTTCAAAAAGATGCCACATCCGTCAATGTCACCATCATTAGACGCAACATCACTGTTGTCTTAAGGACTGGTGTGTAATTAATAAAAAGCAACATTCGTATCACTAGATTATTAACAGTGTTATAGAAGACTGCATTACTGACATATCACTGAGATTACTTTAGAATACATTTCTTGAGTATCAAGTGTCTCCCCAAATGAGAAAAGAACACTCATATTTACAATCCACAGACACGGGGAAAAAAAAGAAAAAAAAATTTTTTTTTTTCGGGAAAGGGGAGGTAAAAATGTTTTGATTTGGTGATATTATATCTCTTGTCTTTTGTTGAGCATGGAAAGGAAATGAATATCTTTACTTTCAGTTTTTAGTGTCTCCTTTTTGATATCACTTCACCCTTTAGTTCCAGAGAAAGTTGGGAACCTGAAGGCAAATAGCAATAGTTGGACGAGGTCCCTCGTAGTGAGCTGGTCGCCTCCTGCAGGAGACTGGGAGCAGTATCGTATCATGCTCTTCAATGGTTCTTTGGTGCTGCTCAACATCACTGTGGGAAAGGAGGAAACACACTATGTCATGGATGATGTAGGGCTCATACCAGGAAGACAGTATGATGTTGAAGTCATTGTTGAGAGTGGAAACCAGAAGAATTCCGAGCGTTGCCAAGGCAGGACAGGTAAGCAAATATCAAAGTGTTAATGACTGTGGTTAGTTGCCATTGAGTCGATTCCAATTTATGGTAACCCCAGGTGTGCAGAGTAGAACTGCTCCATAGGGCTTTCAAGGCTGTGACCCTTTGGAAGCAGATCACCAGGCCTGTCTTCTGAGGTGCCTCTGGCTGATGCAACCTTAATTTTTTCCCTCTCCTAAGTAACCTAGGTAACCATCAAGGCCATATACAATGTTCCCTGAATTTGAGATATTGCAAACCAGTAGACCAAAATTGCAGATTGACATAGGGTTACTAACATTTAATTTTGTCAAATTAGAACATTAAAAATTAGTTCTTCTGGTAACAACATTACTTTATAAAAGAAAGACATTTTAACACAAAAAGAGAAAGAAGGATACAAGCTGAGAGTAAGAGCTTATCCTTCTCCCAAAAGAAGATGGATAACAACATTTCGCTGGTGATCAGTATTAGGGAACTCTTGCCTTGACCTAATATTGGCTAATATGAGAATTTCAACCATCAAGAAAGCATGATTAAAGTGAAGAGGGATATATTTGGATTTCAAGGCAGCAGAGAATAAGGATTCTGAGACATGGGTCTTGGTATTCTTGCTGTCACCACTATCCTATAATTCCTTGGACAAGCCACAACCTTTTTAAACCCATTTCCTCAATTTTCAAAGAGGGGAGTGGCCCTTCCAAGTTCAAAAATTCTATGAATATTCTTATGGCATGGAATATACCAAAGTTGGAGTGAAGTTCAAATATATTCTCTCTTGGTCTTGCCTGAAAATAAGGAAATAATGACATTAATTTAATATTCTTCTTAGAAATATGACAATGAAAAGGATTGAGGCACCCCCTTGGCTTGCCAACTGTGTCTTCCAGTAATCCTTTCATTTTCCAAATATTAATGTCCATTGGAAAATGATCAGAGACCTATATAAACTTAAACTGAGCCATTTTTAGTATTTCATAGGACAGGCATCTACAAACCATTGCCATCAAGTCAAATTCTGGCTCATAGTGACCCTACAGGATGGAATAGAACTGCCCTGTAGGGTTTCCAAGGCTGTAAATCTTTATGGAAGCAGATTGCCGAATCTTTCTTCCATGGAGCAGCTGATGGGTTCAGACTGCTGACCTCTCAGTTAGCAGCCAAGCACTTAACCACTGTGGCACCAGGGCTCTTCAAACATCTATATCATTTCCAATATTTTTTTCAGTCACCTCAAATAACTTGGAAATATAAGATCAAGGAACAGTAGAGGCTCTTAGCATGTTGGCATAATCCTCAGAAGAACTTTTCTTAAATTGTACCCCTAGGTGAATAAGGTGACTTTTTGAACTCATTGTAAAAATTTCATTTCTATATACTGAAGAAGGAAACTGCAGATTTAGAGCCCTGATGAGAATGGAATTACATTAAAAGTTTGATAGAAAAATCACAATATAATTTAAAATTTCTTTCTTGCAGAATTTGGTTTCCCTGTTGTTTTGTGGGACCAACACTTTGCTCTTAATAATTTCTCCTAGAAATGACTGAACAAATGTTCAGTAAGTGCTTGTCATATACTGGGCTTTGTTATATAGATCTTCTGTATTGCATTTGTGGTGTCTCCTAGAAATTGTAATAATAAAACAAAGCTTTTTTTTTAATGGAAGTAATTTCGATTCTTTAGATATGCTAAACTAAACCAGTTGCTGTTGAGCCGGCTCCAACTCATGTTGACCCCATATGTTGCAGAGCAGAACTGCACTTCATGGAGTTTTCAAGGCCATGACCTTTCAGAGGCAGATCACCAGGCCTTTCTTTCAAGGCACCTTTGTGTGGGTTTGAACCATCAACCTTTCAGTTAGTAGACAAGTACTTAACTGTTCGTGCCACCCAGGGGCTTCTTCTTTAGATGCAAGGAGTCTTTGATCAGATGCTATAATTACTTACCAACCACTTTTTCCTTTCATGGATACATCAATGTTCCCTTTACAGAACCGGAAGGAAGAAAGCACTTGGTGTTTCCAAGCTATGGGGATAATAAATACTTCCACCCAAAAATCCATTGCCGTGGAGTCAATTCTGACTCACTGCAGCCCTATAGGACAGAGTAGAACTGCCTCATAGGATTTCCAAGGCTGTAAATCTCTATGGAAGCTGACTGCCACATCTTTCTCCCGAGGAGTGGCTGGTGGGTTCAAACTACCAACCTTTCATTTAGCAGCTGAGTGCGCTAACCATTGCACCACCAAGGCTCCTAAACACTCCCGACTCCACCTAAATTCTTAAACACAGACTTTTGTCTGCAGTTTTGTGGATGACAAAATTGAGTTACACATTTTTATATGATAGAATTCATATGAAGAGAAAAAATGGTAATAAAGTAATATCTGGTCAAACATAATGATTCTTCCAGCAAAGTGTTTTCTAATAGTATCCTTTCGAATCTTTATTTCTGATATGTTCATGAGCCCAACTTTTGGTGATTATCTTTTTAAAAAAAATGCTCATAAGCATTCAGAAAAGAAATGCTGAACTGGAATACACCTATGGATAGTAGAGAACAGCTGTTTAAAGAATACTCCATATCCCAGACAGAGGGGGAAAAATGTAGAAAAAAATTCAAATTCACACACACGCACACACAAGACCAGGTTTTCTGGTCTGACAGAGACTGGAGAAACCCCGAGCACATGGCCCCCAGACACTTAACTCAGCACTGAAGTCGCTTCTGAGGTTCACCCTTCAGTCAAAGATTAGACAGGTCTTTAGGGCTAACAATAACACACATGAGGAACACGCTTCGTAGTTCAATCATGTATATGAGACTAATGTGCACACCAGGCCAAAAGTGAAGACGAAAAGGCAGGAAGGGACAGGAAAACTGGATGAATGGAAACAGGGAACCTGGGATGGAGAAGGGGAGAGTGTTGGCACATTGTGGGACTGGCAACCAGTGTCACAAAACAATTTGTGGATTAACTGTTTAATGCGAAACTAATTTACTCTGTAAATTTCTACCTAAAGCACAATAAAAAAAAGAAAAGAAAAGTAAAGAATACCCCGTAAATGTATGTGAGCCAATCAATGGTCAAAGGCTCTGTTGCTTTTTCTTCAGTCCCCCTGGCTGTCCTCCAGCTTTGTGTCAAACATGCCAATGAAACCTCACTGAGCATCATGTGGCAGCCTCCTGTAGCAGAATGGGAGAAATACATCATTTCACTAACTGATAGAGACCTCTTGCTCATTCACAAGTTGCTCTCCAAAGATGCCAAAGAATTCACTTTTACCGACTTGGTGCCTGGGCGAAACTACATGGCTACAGTCACCAGTATTAGTGGAGACTTAAAAAATTCGTCTTCAGTAAATGGAAGAACAGGTAATATTCTTTATAAATTTTAGATTTTAAAAATACCTTATTTGCTGAATTGTTTAACATTCACACAATTTACAAATATTCATTACATGCTGATTATTCTGGGCCTTGTTTTATGAATCCTATGTGATTGTTTTCTATTTCACTAATTGCAGCTCTTTATTGGTTCCTTCTTTTTACATTATTTTTTTTTTTTCTTTTTACATGGTTTGGCTTTGTTTTGCCAGAGCAGAAAACAACTCTTCCAAAGAGTTTTGTTGCAAAGGAAAGGAGAGAAATGGGGCAGCTTCTGGCAGAGAGCACGGGGTTGAAAGGAGGATTATTTTTAAGCATAGCAGAAATAACGGAGTTTATTTATTTATTTGCTTTGTTTTGTTTTGTTTTGCCAGTAGGAGTGAGCTAGAAGAGAGGCGAATAGTGGTGATGAAAAGAGGAAAGAATGGCTGCAGTTATTCTATGAGTAGGTGAGAGGTGTGGGCATCTAGAGCACAAGGGAAGGAGTTGGCTGTAGAAAGGAGCACAAGTAGTTTTAGCGTCAGCTAGGAAGGAGAGTATTTGGGTACAGATGCCAGTCAGTGGATAGATGTAATGGTGGGCAGTGATCTTCCTCCTGCTTTGATTTTCTCATTTTTATATAGTAAGCAAGGTCATCATTCAAGATTCCCTTTTCCAATTTATATGCTATTGTTGTCCTGTATTTTATTTCTCTCTCCTTTTTTTAACCCCACGAAACAGTATTATTGTTTTATACAGTCAACGTTCCTGTAGATTTACCCACCAGTTTATCATTTATTTTCTTACCTTTCCTTCCTACATCTCAGAAGTTCCTTCATCCTGGAGAACATTCTTCACATTTCTTTATTGAGAGTTTTTAGGGACAAACTCTAGTTTTGTTTTTCTGAGTATGTCTTAATATAGCTCTCAGTCATGAAAAATATTTTTCCTGGATTACAATTCTGTGTTGAAAGTTATTTTCTGTCAGTCCATGAAGATATTACTTTCCTCTTTCTGGCATTTATTGGTGCTGTTGAAAAGTCAGCTGTGAGTCTAATTTTTATTTCTCTGTGGGTAATCTAGGAAACCCTGGTGGCACGGTGGTTAAGTGCTACCGCTGCTAACCAAAGGGTTGGCAGTTCAAATCTGCCAGGCGCTCCTTAGAAACTCTTTGGGGCAGCTCTGCTCTGTCCTATAGGGTCGCTAAGAGTCAGAATTGACTCGATGGCACTGGGTTTGGTGTTTTTTTGGGTTTATGGATAATCTGTTTACTATGGCTGCTTTTAAGATCTACTGTTTGCCTCTGGTATTCTGTTGTTTTGCAATAATGATCTAGGTGAGACCTTCTTTTTGTTTATCCTCTGTAAGATTAATTGGGATTTCTGTACTTATAGAATACTATCTTTATTCAATTCTGGAAATTCTTAGCCGTTGTTGTTGTTGTTGTTGGTTGCCATCAAGCTGATCCTGACTCACAGCCACCCCATGTGACAGAGAAGAACTGCCCCATCAGGTTTAATCTTTACAGAAGCAGATCATCAGGACTTTCACCTGAAGAGCTGCTGGTTGGGTTCAAACTGCCAACCTTTCGGTTTAGTAGCTGAGCCCTTAATCATTGCACCGCTAGGGCTCCTTTCTCAGCCATTAGCTCTCCAATATTGTCACTTCTTTATTCCTTCTCTGTTCTCCTTCTGGTACTTTGATTTATATATATATATATATATCCCCCTCCCCTACATTCTATCCTCTATGTCTTTTAACCTCTTTTTCATATTTTCCATGTATTTGCTCTCTGAGCTGTAGTCTGAATAATTTCCTCAGCTCTTTGCTTCAGTTCACTACTTCTTTCTGCAGCTTTATCTAATCTGTTGTTAAATTCATACAATAGGCCTTAAGTTTTAATTGTTATATTCTTCACTTTTCAACATTCTCTTTGGTTCTTTTCCAAATGTATTTTATGCTCTCTTGCTCTTTAGTCATATTTTCAATCTCCTCCTTTACTGCTATAAACAAATTAAAAATGCTTGTTTTACACTCTATGCCTGATAATTATATGAAACCTCTAGGAGTCCAATTGTGTTGTTTATTGACTTTGTTGCCTTTTTCTCATAGTGTCTTAGATTCTTAAATGTTTGTGATTTTTTTACTGTAAGCTTCTATTTTTTGGATTTTATTCTGTGGATATTCTTAAAGGCCTTGTTTGAAGGAGGGTTCCAGAAAGACTTTTGTTTTCATTTGGTTCTTCCAGGTACGTAGAACTACTGTCAACCCAGAACAACTTTAATCTATGGTCTCAGCTTGAAGTTTTTTGACCACCCACATTTTGTGAATTCAGGCTGCAAACTCACTGAAGCTATCTCGAGATTATAAATTCTCAGAGGAAATTTTCTTTTCCACCCAGTACTAAAGAGGCTGGGGTAGGGTGGGGTGTAGAAAGGAAAAGTTCATTTCATTTACACTTAGGATGTAGCCTTTCAGGATCCAATGTCATGCAGGGTTACCTCAACCTGGGAAAGTCCTATACTTTGCCTCATATCTTCTGCATCCTACAAATCTGTAAAGTCAAAGCTTAAATTTATGTTTGAAAGATGCTCTCAAGAATAAAAGATGACCCTCAAGAATTTACTTTCTTGGCAACTCATTGATGCATTTGCATTTTTTTGTTTTATCCCACATATGTACTTAAGTTTATTGGGGAATTTTTATGGTATCGTGCCCACCTATTGCCAAAAATGGAAGTTCAAGGCATTATTTTACACTCAATGATCATTTTCATCATCACCATAACCTAAATTGCCAGGTCATACGGTTAAGTGTATGTTTACTTTCTAAAAACATACCAAACTCTTTTCCAAAGTGGCTGTACAACTTTACATTCCCACCAGCAATGTGTGAGATATCTAGTTCCTCTAAATTCTTGCCAGCACCTGTACTGTCAGCTTGGTTTGTTTTTTGTGTTTTTAATTTTGACCTTTTTAACAGGTGTTTGGTGCTATCTCATTGTGGTTTTAATTTGCCTTTTCTTACTGACCAATGACGTTGAGCACCTTTCCTTATGGTTATTTGCCATCCATTTATATTATTTGGTGAAGTTTCTGTTCAGATCTTTTGCCCATCTTTTTAAATTGGGGTTTTTCTCTTCTTAGTATTGAGAGTTCTTTATTTTGGAAGCAAGTTCTTTGTCAGAGATGTGTATTGAAAATATTTTCTCCCAGTCTGTGACTTGTCTTTTTGTTACTTTTTTAGTATACTTTGGAGAATAGAAATTTTAATTTTTTCTGTCAAATTTATCAACTTTTTCTTATATAGGTCATAGTATTGGTATCATATCTAAGAAATCTTTGCCTGACAAAAGATCGTGAAGATTTACTCCTAGAAGTTTTGTAGTTTTAATTTTTAAATTTAGGTTTATGATCCATTATGAGTTAATTTTTATACATGGTATAATATATGGGTAAAGGTTTACTTTTTTGCATATAGACATCCAATTATTCCAGCCCTATTTATTGAAAAGACTATCCTTTTTCCATTGAATTGCTTTTGTACCTCTGTAAAGAACCAGTTGACCATATATGTGTTGATCTATTTCTGGACTCTCAATTCTGTTCCATTGGTCACTGTGTCTGTCCTTTCACCAGTATCACACTGTCTTGACTACTGTAGCTTTATAGTAAGTCTTGAAATCAGATGGTGTAAGTCCTTCAACATTGTTCTTTTTCAAAATTGTTTTGGTCATTCTAGGTCCTTTGCTTTCCTTGTAAATTTTAGAATCAGTTTATCAATTTTTACCAAAAAAAATCCTGCCAGGGTTTTGATTAGGAATGTGTTGATGTCAAATCTATAAATTAGCTTGGGATGGTGAACTGATATCTTAACAATATTGAGTCTTTCAATCCAAGTATAGTAGTATTTTTTAATGAATATGTTTACATCTTAATCCAAAGGTCAATAAACTCTGAGAAGGACCATACCAAAGTTCCATTCACTTTGATTGTAGTAAACCAGGGAAGAGACGCAAAGAAGTATGTCGATCAAGTGCCAATGTCAACATCTTGTATAAGATTTGTTAATGGATGGGTTAAACGTCACTATAGTTACTAACTAGAAAAAGAGCGCAAGCTTAGGGATTAGACAGGTCTAGCTTTGGATCCCACACTGACTGTTTGTTAGCAATCTGACATAGGCTAAGTTACTTACATTTTATGATCTTTGGTTTTCTCATCAGTAAACAGGAAATGATAAAATCAATTTCTTAGAGTTTTAAGTGAGTATCAAATAATGTAACTTGTATAAGGCATAGAATCCATAACTGGCACAAGGTAGGCACTCAGTAATTGTTGTTGTGAATGCTATTATCACTATTATTATATGATAATATAATTCATAACCACCCCATAACAACCATCAACTTAGGTAGATCACATGGCCTTGAGTTCTCAAAGGGTGAGGACAGAGAAAATAGCATTAAGTAAGCAGCCTTCAAATATAGAAGCCTTTCTTCAGGGGACATCTAAGTCAATTGGCAAAATAAAATCTATTAAGAAAACATTCTGCATCCCACTTTGAAGTGTGGTGTCAGGGGTCTTAAACGCTAGCAAGCAGCCATCTAAGATGCGTCAATGAGTCTCAACCCACCTGGATCAAAGGAGAATGAAGAACACCAAGCTCACAAGGTAATTATAAGCCCAAGAGACAGAAAAGGCTACATGAACTAGAGACTACATCCAGAAGAACTAGATGGTGCCCAGCCACAACCGATGACTGCCCTGACAGGGAACACAACAGAGAACCCCTGAGGAAGCAGGAGAACAGTAGGATGCAGACCCCAAATTCTCATAAAAAGACCAGACTTAATGGTCTGACTGAGACTAGAAGGACCTCAGCGGTCAGGGTCCCCAAACCTTCTGTTGGCCCAGGACAGGAACCATTCCCAAAACCAACTTGTCAGACATGGATTGGACTGGACAATGGGTTGGAGAGAGATGCTGATGAGGAGTGAGCTACTTGCACCATGTGGACACTTAAGACTATGTTGGCATCTCCTGTCTGGAGGGGAGATGGGAGGGTAGAGTGGGTTAGACTCTGGCAAAATGGTCACGAATGGAGAGACTGGAAGGAGGGAGTGGGCTGACTCATTGGGGGAGAGTAAATGGGGGTATGTAGTAAGGTATATATAAGTTTATATGTGAGAGACTGACTTGATTTGTAAACTTTCACTTAAAGCACAATAAAAATTATTTTAAAAATATAGAAGCCTTTCATTATTTAAATTTTAAAATCCCAACCACTTAGTAGGCATGCCTCTTCCTTAGATCTGAAATAATTTTGATTTCCAATATAATAGCTTTTTAGAGTAGAAGAGCGTCCACAGGAAATGTTCTCCATATATCACAGAAAATAGAGCTGAGAGTCTGTAGCAAAAATATAGTATTTTTAGCATTTTCAAGTCTGCCTCCATTTTTGACTCATTTTGGCTACAATTCCTTAGGATGATTAATCGTTCATTCTGTGTTTGGTCCTTTCTCTGTCTACTGTGTTTTAGTGCCTGCCCAAGTGACTGGCTTGCATGTGGCCAACCAAGGGACAACCAGCAGTCTGTTTACTAACTGGACCCAGGCTCTAGGAGATGTAGAGTTCTACCAAGTCTTACTGATTCATGAAAATGTGGTCATCAAAAATGAAAGTGTCTCCGGTGACACCAGCAGATACAGCTTCCACTCCCTCAAATCAGGCAGCCTCTACTCTGTTGTGGTAACAACAGTGAGCGGAGGGATCTCTTCCCGACAAGTTGTGGCTGAGGGGAGGACAGGTAAGAAGTAGAGATATGTGTGTTTGTAACCTACAGAGAACTGAACACATGGCAACCCCAAGACAGTATGTTCTAGAATTTTTTTAACATTCTCAAAAACACACTCACCTCTGACCTTCTTAAAAGCCAGGTTCCAATACCATCTAGAAGGTAAATGTAGCTCTCCCAGTAATGATAAAACAAACCCATTGCCGTCAAGTGGATTCTGACTCACGGTGACCCCATGTGTTACAGAATAGAACTACCCCATAGAGTTTTCTTGGCTGTAATATTTACAGAAGGAGATCACCAGGCTTTTTTTCTGCAACACAATGGTTGGGTTCAAGCTGCCTACCTTTCAGTTAGTAGACCAACACAAACTACTTGTGTCATCCAGGGACCCTTACCCAGGAATGATAGATGGGGGAAATGCATTCTGAATTTTCTGCAATCTCTAATTTCAGTGTCAGAACTCTTAGAAAAACCTTTGTAATGGCATAATAGTCATTTGATGCCTAAGTTTATCCCCTCATTCAGTTGATTCCCACGAAACGTTTATGTCCCAGTTAAGGTAAACAAGCAAAGTAAAAACAGAAAAGTACCCGTCACTTACTTTCATAGTCTTGGTTTCAGGACATAGAAAGAAAATTATCTCCAGCTTGTACGGTCAAAAGTTGAGTTAATAAAATTCCCAAATCACATGTATTTTCATAAATATAAGCAGGGCTTAGTATTATATGTGCTTAGTGCTTAGTGCATAAGCAAGTGCTTAGTATTATGTGCCACCTATCTTGGTTATCTAAGTGCTGCCAGAATAGAAATACCAAAAGTGGATGGCTTTAACAAAGAGAAATTTATTTTCTCACAGTTTAGTAGGTTACAAGTCCAAATTCAGGGCGTCGGCTCCAGAGGAAGCCTTTCTGTCTCTGTTGGCTCTGGAAGAAGGTCCTTGTCCTCAATCTTCCCATGGTTGAGGAGCTTCTCAGGTGCAGGGACCCCTGGGTCCAAAGGACATGCTATGCTTTCTTGGTGGTATGAGGTCACCAACTCTATGCTTGCTTCGCTTTCCTTTTGTCTCTTGAGAGATAAAATGTGGTGCAGGCCGCACCCCAGGGAAACTCCCTTTACCATGGATCAGGGAGGTAACCTGAGTAAGGGTGGTGTTACAATCCCACCCTAATCCTCTCAACACAAAATTACAATCACAAAATGGAGGACAACCACACATGGCCTAACCAAGTTGATACACACATTTTTTGGGGGGACATTGTTCAATACGTGACACCACCTAAACAATGTTCCTTGATTTTAAAGAACTCACAGTCAAATAAGGCAGAAGGCCAACTAAACAATTAAGTGTCATTATGGTCACCTGGTCAGATAGAGGAGTAGCTCTAATGAAGAAAATGTAATTTTCTACATAACACTGAGAAAAGAAACAACATAAACAGAAACTGAAATCGATGTTCTAGTTTCTTGGAAAATAAATAAACAAAACAACCCAATGGAAGCTTTGATAATTATTAGTGAACTCAGAAGCTTCTCCTGCTCAATTTTATATGATGATGATAAGTTGGATTTCAGGCTCTCCCTTGTACATCTCTAATGCTCATATTATGAGTTTCAGCTGCAGGCATCATTGATGTGTCCGTTTTCATGACTCTCACGTACTTAATGAACTCAGGGAACGTTAACTTCATTAACTCTCCCTGAAGAGCAACTAAGATCTTTGAAAAGATGTTTCATGGTCTTGGCAGAAATCCACTGATGTATGCCCGTTTCTCGCATTATGTGCTTCCTTTGCATGGCAGTTGACACCATTACCTGTGTCTTCCCTCTTGATACCGTCTATCTTCTTCTTTAATGGCCTTGGCGCCATCCATCTGTGTAGTGTACTTGAGGGGTGAAGGGTGAAAAGCTTAGATTGTTAATCCAGAGGCTTAGATTCTAGTCCTAGTTCTGCCATGAATTTATTTCTCGAAACCTCTGTTTTGTAATCAAGACACAGTCATTCATCCCTCCCCAGCCTACCCTGGGTGTCAGAATAGGGAAGGAGGAATAACAAAAAGAAAGTTGAGAAGAGGAGTTGAGAAGGACCTTGCATCCATTTCCCAGTGTATTGCAGTTGTATTAAAAAAAAAAAAAGTTGTATTAGTCAGGTTATATTGACTTATTTCCTGCCTACCCAACTGTACAATGAGGGTGTTCCTGGTTAGAAAACTGTATTGGTTGGTTCTTCTCCAAGCAGCAATTTATAAGTCCAGTCTTCTCCCATCTGTGGCTCTTCCTTCCTCTAGGTCCTCAGAGATCTGCCCATTATTCCAGAGAATGGAGAGGGAGAAAAGATTACCGGACCTGCCAGTAAACACATCACTTCTACCCACATTCCATTGGCTAGAACTCAGTCACAAGGTTACCCCTAACTGCAGGAGAGGTTAAGAAATCTGATTGTCTTAGTCACTTTAGTACTGCTGTGACACAAATACCACAAATAGGTGGCTTTAAAGACCAGAAATTTATTTTCTCATGGTTCTGAAGGCTAAAAATCCAAATCAGGGTATCAGTTTTGTCACTTCCTTCTGTGGGCCTCTCTCCTAGTTCTATTGTGTGCTGGCTATTCTTGGCACTCCTTTACTATAGATGGTACTCACATATTGTCTGTCTTCTTCTGTGTGTGTGTCTCTATGTCTATTCTGGTCTTTTTATAACTCAGAAGTGATTAGGTTTAGCATCCACCCTCCAGTGGCATGACCTCAACTGACTGATTATATTACATTAGATTGCATTATGGAAAGTGATTACCTTATATTACATTACATTGCATTACATTATATTACATCACATTGTATTATATTACCTAATTTGCTCTACTCAAGGCCAACTGATTTAATCACATGTAACTACTCCATGACAGCAACTAGACTAGTGTTTGATCAGACTACTGGGAACTATAGCCTAGCCAAGCTGACACATAAAATTAGTCTTCACAGTAGTCTAGCTGTGTGTTCAAGAGGAAAAAGTAAATGATTTGGTGAACAACCAGTCTTACTCTACCACAAAAGTTAAATCCTATTTAAAATACCAATAGGGCTGTCCAACTTGTGATGTATTAAAATAGTTTAGTCTCTGATATTACTTGAAATAAGTGGGCAATAGGCTAGTTAGGACTTGTAATATTTTTTATACCTCTGTTTGAATTGTAACAGAGGCAGCAATATTTGACTCATATAATAGAAGCAAGCAAAAAGAGACAAGAAATACTTTAAAGAATGATCATAAAATTTGGGGGACAGAGTAACATATGAATAAATATGAGCATGAATTATGTTACTCAAACACATTAGAAATGCAGACATTATCATGAGAAAGAAGAAAAGTGGCCCACTACTATAGAAGCACAGAAACTAAAGATCTTAAAAAGTGCTTTTTACAGTAGATTGTGACAAATTTAGTGGCTCAGGCTTTGATAATCATTCCCACTCACTCAAATCGTTGAAATTTTGGTTGACGCTGAGATAATATTGAAAGGTTTTCTCATTTGTTTATATTTCCATAGAGTTGAGACATAAATAAATCTTCCCAGCCAAGATAAGATGGCAGAGTATGTTAAAGACATTATTAGATGTGATTAACAAATCTAATTGCAATCTGAAAAAAAAAAAAAACTCATTCTAAAGGAAAAACAACAAATTATATATATATTATTATTTATTAACAATGTAAATCACCTTTTTGGCATGACTTTTGATAAGTGTATGCTTTCTAATAAAATGTTTGTAGTTGTCAAATATTCTTAGCAGTTTTGAAAAACAAGCATAATTATTTTGAGAACAACCAAGAGTTGGATGGATGAATGGATGGATGGATGGATAGAAAGAATGAAGGAAGGACGTATATACCAATACATAAATATTATGGCTAAAAAGCCAACTTTACATATAAAAAATATTTGTATACATGGATCAGCATTAGTACAGCTGTTTAATAGGGTGTTGTTAATAATTTTTGATGATGGGTAAGTGCTTGTGAGGAAAACTTTGGGGCTTAAATTACAGTCAGAGCATATTAGATTAGAAGTGTTTTCAGAAGTCATTCTTCCAAATCCCTTCCATTATATATGATGTACCAATAGTGACAAATATATGAAAATATTGAACTGATGTTAATGAGCTAATGATGAAAACAGTAGTGCAGTTAATATATACTGTAGGATTTTTTTTCTGATATTCACTAATGGATTTTTTTTTCCTGATATTCACTAATGGCAATACTACTTACCATGCACATAACTCTGATACGTGCTACAACTATTACTCGATACCCAGAAACCCACCATTATTAATTTGCCAACTATACTTCCAGCTAGAGAGCTCCTTGAAGGCATTTGTGTCTAATCCATTTTTGCTATCTGGAAAATAGTAGGCTCTTAGTAAATGTTTGTGGCACTAACCCCCAACTAAAATAAGCAAATGATTGTAGTTAACACCAGAAGGACCCCTATTGCCACAGTAGCTGGCTTTGCCCACAGTTGGTGCAAGTTTCAGACTTCTTGCTTCCAGGATAGAGTTTTAGACTTACTATTTTTTTTTTTTTTTTTACCACTAGAGGGCAGGGAACGCTTTGCAAAGGAAAACACAACTCCCAGTTGTGTTAGTTATTAGACTCCCCAGGGGTAAATAACTTCATCACATGAAGATCAAAATTACCTCAAAGTCTAAGATATTCCGAAAAACTGTTGTGTCCTTTGCCTTGCCCCTCACATATCTTTGCTTTGTTGATGAGTTTGATTCAAGTTAATTCATTCAGATTATTATAATGTTGGTTCCTTTTCCTACAGGGGACCTCCTGACACATTCACATAAAAATGCCTCCACTTTAAAATACTTCACAAACAGCAACCCCATAAAAATGCAGTAGCAGCATCCTTGTATTTATGAGACTGCCTGGCGTTCATCCCAAAGGCCTCCTAGCGTTTTTATTTTGGTTGGCCTTCCAGTGTAAGCATATTCAGCTTCCAGAAGCTGAAGTGAAATCCTAACACTTTCTTGACCTCCTATGTAATCAGATTAGATCTCCTGATTCCCCATTATTTTTGCAATCAAGATAAATGACTCAAGCTTTTGATTGTACTTTTTTTTTTTTCTCCTTTTCAAATTACAGTCCCTTCCAGTGTGAGTGGAGTAACGGTGAACAATTCTGGTCGTAATGACTACCTCAGCATTTCCTGGCTCCCGGCACCTGGAGACGTGGATAACTATGTGGTAACACTCTCTCATGACAAGGTGGTTCAGTCCCTCCTTATTGCAAAGTCTGTCAGTGAATGTTCCTTCAGCTCCCTCACTCCGGGCCGCCTCTACAATGTGACCGTAACTACCAGGAGTGGCAAATACGAAAATCATTCCTTCAGACAAGAGCGGACAGGTAAGGAAGTACAGTATGGAAGTACAGGACTCTGTAAGAATCCTGCTAGCCATGTGGCCCAGAGCGTCATGTAACTGTAAAAAGAAACCCTGTAATTATAGGATTAAAAGCAGTTGAGATCACAGAATTGTTATGAATTCTTTATATTTTGACCAAACTCCTTATGTGAGCAGATGTTACTTTTAGAGTAAGATTAACACAAACTTTCATGACTAGAATTCACATCATATTCAAACATCTTGTTAGTTGCCATCAAGTTGGCTGCAACTCATAGAGAGTTTACGTATGACAGAGTGAAACACTGCCCGATCCTGCACTGTCCTTATGAATGTCGGTATGTTTGAGTCCGCTGTTGTATCAATTCATTGTATTGTCCGCTATTGTATCAATTCATCTCACTGAGGGTTTCCTTCGTTTTTGCTGGCCCTCTACTTTATCAAACATGATGTCCTTTTCTAGCAATTGGTCTTTCCTGTGAGGGGTCCAAAGCAAACAAATAGGAATCTTGCCATCCTTGCATCTGAGGGACATTCTGGTTGTATTTCTTCTAAGACCGATTTGTTCGTTCATCTGGCAGTCCATGGTATATTCAACATTCTTCAGCAATACCACAATTGGAATGTATCAGTTTTTCTTTTGGTAGCACAGTGGTTAAGAGTTATTGCTGCTAACCAAAAGGTCAGCAGTTCGAATCCACCAGCCTCTCCTTGGGGCAGTTCTACTCTGTCCTATAGGGTTGCTATGAGTCAAGATCAACTAGATGGCAATTGGTTTGGTTTTTGTTCTTCTTTTTTTTTTGTTATCCGCCTTTCACATGCATATGAGGTGACTGAAAAGACCATGGCTTGGGTCAGATACACCTTAGCTTAGTCTTCAAGGTGACATCTTTGCTTTTCAGAACTTTAAAGAGGTCTTTTGGAGCAGATTGCCCAATGCAATATATTGTCTGATTTCTTGACTGCTGCTTCCATGGACCTTGATTGTTGACCTAAATAGAATGAAATCATTGACAACTTCAATTTTTTTTTTCTCTCCAGTATTCAAACATAGTAATAAATATTTCTGTTTGGAAGCACTTTCTTGTTGCTAGACCCTGACTTTTCATACAGTTTTTACTCATAGCAGCCCTATGTACAACAGAATGAAACACTGCCCAGTCCTGAGTCATCCTATGTACAAAAGAATGAAACACAGCCCGGTCCTGTGCCATCCTTACAATCATTGCTATGTTTGAGCTCATTGTTGCAGCCACTGTGTCAGTCTGTCTCACTGAGGGTCTTCCTACTTTACTAAGCATGATGTCCTTCTAAATCTCTTTTGGAGATGGTAGTTGTTATTATTCCCCTTTTACAGATCAGGAAAGCAAGGATCAGAAAGGTTAAGTAACTCACTCAACTTATTTAACGTGTTAAACAGCCATTAAGTCTCAATCCTGGATTTAAGCCCAGTTCTGAGTGACTCCAGAATCTACAGAGCTTCTAAAATCTTTTCTGAAATGTCTGTCAGTCAAGACCACTATTCATCCCTTTTCACACACAAGGAAAATGTGAATCTTTATCATTCTGGGACTAGGGAGCAAAATCTTAGCAAAGGTAATTAATGCCAAGGCGTCAATATGCTGGAAAGAACTAAAAAAAAAAAAAAAAAATTTTTTTCCCAATATCTTTACGCTTTACGGTGTTTACAGTTGAGATTTCTGCTTACGGTTGTCATCAGTATTTTGTCCAGTCTTTTCTCCTGACCTATGAGTTCAGTTTTGCATTTAAAAATGTCAGTTTTTCCGTGAGGATATGGGATAATTGACATCATCCTATCACCTAGCACAGTGCCTGGAGCCAAGTACACACTCAATAATTGTTTGTGAATGGATAATCAGAAATCACTTAGATGAGGGATTCCCACCTGGGGTCAATGGATGGGCTCTAGGAATGTAGTAACCTCTGAAATTGTCTGTGAAGTAGCTGAGGCTATGGAAGGTATGTGCCTTTCTCTGGAAATAGGGTCTATGGTTTTTATCAGATTCTCATAGGTTACAAGAATTAAAAAAGGTAAAGAAACACTGATTTACATTGTTACAGCATGCTAGCATTGAAGGAGTCCTTAAAATGCTATAATCTCCTCTCTGATTTGGAGACAGATAAAGTTCCAGAGACAAAGTGCCAAGTGTGACTTCTCCAAGGTCACGTGTCTAGCAGGTAGCAGAGTTCGGCCCAGATCGGTGCTATGTCCACTCCATCACCAGTTGCTGTCCGGTTGATTCCAACTCATGGTGACCCCTAGTGTGTTGGAGTAGAACTATGCTCCATAGGTTTTCAATGGCTGAATTTTCAGAAGATTGCCAGGGCTTTCTTTGTAGGTGCCTCTGGGTAGTCCGGAACCTCCAACCTTTTGGTTAGCAGCCCAGAACATTAACTGTTTGTACCACCCAGGGACTCCATTACATCATATTACTCCTGAACACACTAATCAGGAGTATAAGGAGATAATCTCCACCTTCTGATAATTTAAAGCCTAATTATACTGACAATCACAATAATGACTTAGATCCACAAAGCAGATTTCCATTTACAAAGCAGCCTCATGTCAGTGTTTCATGCTGATCAACTTGGAGCCTAAAAATCGTCAGAAATTAAAGGATATGCCACCTAACGACTAGCTCCCTTGCTTCCCATCAGTGTCAATTCGTGAATGTTTCTTATCCATATGGCTTTTATATCGCAAGGTCTTTTGCTAAGATTGTTTTTAAATGATCCTTTATTCAAAGCATCCTCCTGACTCACCAGCATGAACTTGGACTTGGCTTGTGACTAATAGAAGCAAACTATTGCCCCCAACAAATCAGTTTAACTGGAGAGTCATGTCTAAGTTGTTGTCTTGTTGATTCTGGTTGATTATCTTAATGTCCTTTTCCTTTCCTAATGCTCTTATTCTACATCTTGGGTAAAAAATATCAATATTTCTAATTCTGTGTACCTCATCTCACAGTGCAGCAAGGCAGGCCTCACAAATTACCTCTCCTTCTATGTGGAGAGCCTCTAATTGACTTAGCATGGTATTCAGCAGGATTTTTTTCTTCTTGTAATAGTTGCTTCGCCTTAGTGAATTGCCTAGATCATTGAGCTTTCTTAGTCCACTCATACAACGTCACTTCAGAATTTCTTCTCCTTGACTCTATGATGTTTAAAATCTAGCAAATCTATAATTGGTTTCAGGTAAATATCTTGAAGAAACCATACCTGTGCTTGCCCTATATCTATGGTGAGATATAGATCCATACAAAAACTAATCAGTAAATATGATCCAACAGAGGATAGCTGTGCAACTTGTAGGTGTGAGAAGCATCATGAAAAACTTAATGTAGATGTCAAAATACTGACATTTCTGGATCATTTCATGCATTAGGGAAAAGTGGAAATGAAGACTTGGACGCAGGGTTTGCATGTGGTCAGAGCAGAAATCCCTCAGCGTATACTAAACACAGACCAAGACTGTGCAGACAAGCTATTTGAGATGGGAGTTCAGTTCCTTGAATCTGAGTTCATATATCTTTTCAATGCTCCATTTCATTAATATTTATAATATCCAGTTATAACCAGACAGTAACGATCCCATGGCCTGTTGCTGAATTAAAAGACAGCCCCAAATGAAAAATTAGAATATCCTTAACATCATGCTGTAAATACAGAGTTGCCTTATTTTACAATGTTCCTAGTAGGACTGATTGATTGATGATTGAGGGAAAAACCTTGGATACACAGAATTGTTTTTTCTCTTCATATTTATTATTGGGAGCCTCATGGTCACAGAATTGGATTAATCATAATTCTTAATTCAGGAAACCATTTTTATTTAGTTAGTTAAGCATTTCATTGGTAATTTTTTTTAGTGTTATTATTTTTTCTTATTGTACTTTAGATGAAGGTTTACAGAACAAACTAGCTTTTCATTAAACAATTAGTACACATGTTGTTTTGTGACATTGGTTACCAACCCCAAGACATCTCAACTCTCTCCCCTTCTTGACCTTGGGTTTCCTGTTACCAGCTTTCCTGCCCCCTCCTGCCTTCTTGTCCTTGCCCCTGAGCTGGTATGCCGTTTTAGTCTCATTGTGTTTTATGGGCCTGTCTAATCTTTGGCTGAAGGGAGAACCTAAGAAGTGAATTCATTACTGACGTAAAATGCTGTCTAGGGGCTATACTCTCGGGTTTTCTCCAGTCTCTGTCAGACCAGTACGTCTAGTCTTGTGTGTGTGTGTGTGTGTGTGTGTGTGTGTGTGTGTGAGAGAGAGAGAGTTAGAATTTTGTTCTACATTTTTCTCCAGCTCTGTCTGGGACCCTCTATTGTGATCCCTGTCAGGCAGTCAGTGACGGTAGCCAGGCACCATCTAGTTGTGCTGGACTCAGCCTGGTGGAGGCTGTGGTAGTTGTGGTCCATTAGTCCTTTGGACTAATCTTTCCCTCGTGCCTTTGGTTTTCTTCACTCACCCTTGCTCTAGATGGGGTGGGAGCAGTGGAGTATCTTAGATGGCCGCTCACAAGCTTTTAAGACCCCAACATTGGTAATTTTTAATAATTAAATATGTATAGGAGAAACCATTACCCAAGATAAAAGCTAGGACCTTGAAAATAATCTGCATTGAATCATATGGCCCCCACCTCATTAATCTATCCCAGGGTAAAGATCATCTTGACTCCTACATTTATCTCTCCTTTGCTTTCCGTCTTACATAGTTTCATTGCATATGTAATTCTAAAATTATGAATATTTTCTATTTTACTTGTTTTTAACATTATAAAAAGGGTATTTTTAATGCAGTATGTAATCTTTTGGGAGTTAGATTTTTTTGCTTAATGTTATATTGATAAGGTTTGTTCATATTTTTGTTTCGATGTTAAGGGAGAAAATCCATATTTTGTATTTTGAATTAAGAGGCAGAAATCAATATCATATTTCACTCTGAATATATACCATTTTATTCATCCAATCACCTGTGGATGGGCATCCTCTCCCACACTTGGTTTTATCAGGTTTTGAAAGCAATCAAAGGGGGTAAAATGGTATTTCACTGTAGTCTTGATTTGCATTTTCTTGATCACCAATGCTCTTGAACATTTCTTCATGTGATAATTAACCAGAGGTGTTTCCTTTTTGTCCATTTTTCTCTTGGATTGTTGATACTCTTCTTGTTAACTTTTTGATATATCCTTGAGTCACCAAGGTATGCTGGAATTATTAATATCACCACAATCATTCATATTAATCACCAGTTAACATGTTTAAGGTTCCATCTTGCACATGACATTTTTTTAGGCAAAAAACAGGATTAAAATGAATTCATCAGGCTCTGTTAAAAGATCCAATTAATCACCCCCAGCAGTGAAACAATCTTTACCTCCAGAAATTTGTGATCTAAAGGTCTAAGATAGGTCTTTTAAATTCACACAAGAAAAATCTACTCACTTTCCTGTACCATCTCGATTGTCATCTGATCAATTGCCCACGCAGATTACTAAATCTTTAGCTATTTTCTGTTCTCTTTTTCAGTGCCTGACAAGGTCCAGGGAGTCAGTATTAGCAACTCAGCCAGGAGTGACTATTTAAAGGTATCCTGGGTGCATGCCACTGGAGACTTTGATCACTATGAAGTCACCATTAAAAACAAAAACAATTTCATTCAAACCAAAAGCATTCCCAAGTCCGAAAATGAGTGCTTATTTGTTAAGCTAGTCCCTGGAAGATTGTACAGTGTCACTGTTACGACAAAAAGTGGACAATATGAAGCCAGTGAACAAGGCAACGGGAGAACAAGTAAGTGGGGTGATTCCAAAATCTAATGGTTGTTTGGACTTGAAGGTCATCAGGTAATAATTTATCTGAACCTTGAAGTTCCTCTGCTTGCTGATCTGTAAATTGCATTCCCAGTAAGTCTCATTTGAGGCTAACATCATTCAGGCAAGTGATGGCCTATAATTATAGAATATTTATTAGTAGAAAGAAGTAAACATAGTGGGGAACCAAGAAGACCGAATATCTCATTTTTCTTCCTGTCCTTGTGTATTTTGGCATTTAAAGTTCTCAACTGCTTGTTTTATCTTATGATTGAGACCATAACTCATTTTATAATTATATTCTGCCAACGCTTAGCATATAAGATTTATGTCAGGGAAAAATTACATTTTTAATAGTTGCTTCCAATTCTTCTTGTTTAATTATGCATGAAGTAATTCAAGTGGCTTATTTGGGGAGGCAAGATGTTTGCCAGTCCCTTGAATGTGATTCATAAGTTATTGTGCAGATAAACTCTGATCAGTCACTTCCCTGAAGTATCTTTTCACTTTCCTCCCTAGTCCCTGATCCTGTGAAGAATCTGACATTGCAGAATAGGAGCACTGAGGACCTGCAGGTGACTTGGACACGAGCTGATGGGGACGTCGACCAATATGAGATCCAGCTGCTCTTCAATGACATGAAAGTATTTCCTCCTTTTCACCTTGTAAATACCGCAACTGAGTATCAGTTCACCTCCCTAACACCAGGGCGCCTGTATAAAATTCTTGTCTTGACCATCAGTGGAGATGTACACCAGTCAGCCTTCATTGAGGGCTTAACGGGTAATTGAACTTGAACTTGAGTAGATGTAGTATATTTAGCACATTGGATAACCCAGGCATTTTGATTGCAGATTTAGAGGGGTAAAAGCAATGGCAAAGGGGATAAAGTTATTTTAACCGTGACAATGAAATTGTCTAAGCTGGGTTAACAAAAGTAAAATTTTATGTGGGGCGGGAGCTTTATAGATGATACAGTGAAATAGCATTGAATTGATGTGAATAGCTGGTGTTTGTGAGGCATACAGATTAAGCATAAATAACTCTGTTGGTTGGGTATCACTTCTTGAAGCTCTGTTAGGAGTGTTGCTATCATAGTTAACATTTATTGATGGTTTGCCACAAAGCAGAACCAAAGTGAAGCACTTTGCGTGTCCTTTTGTTGAGTTCTCACAACTCCATGGTCGTCATTGCCATTTTTCTCATGAGGAAACTGAAACTTAAAGAGGCTAAGTAGTTTGCCTATAGTCCGACAGCTAGAAAATAAGGAAACCAAGACTTGTAATCTGACTTGCCATTAGCTATATTACTGAGCATTCTTCATCTCTACTCATTGACCTTGACCTCCCCTTAAACTTTTCCAACCAATTTCAGTTCAGACAGAAAAGACAGAGAAAAGTGGCAAATTGATACTTTTTCTTCACATGTATTCTTTCAGTAGATGCTGAAATACAAGAAGCAAAAAGCTTTAGGCTGAAAATATTCACCGTTCATTCTCTAAGTAATGGCTTTTAAATTTATTTTCTCTTTTAGTTCCTAGTGCTGTCAAAAATATTCACATTTCTCCCAATGGGGCAACAGATAGCCTGATGGTAAACTGGACACCTGGTGGGGGAGATGTTGATTCCTACTCGGTGTCAGCATTCAGGCAAAATAAGAAGATTGAGTGTCAGACTATCCCCAAGCATGTCTATGAGCACACATTCCACAGACTGGAGGCTGGAGAACAGTACCAGATCGTGATTGCCTCTATCAGTGGGTCCCTGAGGAACCAAATAGATGCATTTGGGCGAACAGGTAAGCATTTACCTGGAGAAAGGCCAAATTGCAGAATGCTTCATAGTTCTCCTATGATAGGACAATAAATGGGCTTAGGCATTTGCTCACAAATCAAAAATATCCAAATTCAAAAACATCTAAATTTCTACAATTCAATGTGGTTTCAACAGCCTTTCTCATCTTTCTCTTTTCATTTTTCTTAATAATAGACATTTTCGAAACAAACAGATTTTAATTTAGAAACCAAACCATTTCAATAAACTTTGCACGTGTTAAAAGATATGTTGTTGTTAGTTGCCATTGAGTTAGCAAGCAAACATTTCATAACTACACAGTTTTCAAAATTTCACCATTTTTGCAGAATTCTTTTTAAGAATAAAACATATACTTATGCCATCTATTTTACCTGTCATAGCTAAAGAACAATTATCAAATGAGTGAATGAGGTATCTGTTTAATAATACTAGAATTAATATATTATTTTTTAAAACAAAAATAAGCTACAAGCACCTGCTATATGCCAGACATTTTAAATTTTCTTTAGCCATGCTACAAGGTAGACATCATTATCGCCATCTTACAGATGAGGACAATAAGACTCAGAAAGTTTATGAAACATTACCAAGTATGCATGTAATAAGACCTAGAGATGTAATTCAAATCTAAGTCTGTCTGAATCCAAATCACATGCCCTCTCTACTATGATACAGTAGTTCTTGGATGTCTTCCTTTCTCATGACCATTTATTTAGTTCTGTGGCTTGGGGCTTCTGTACTGTGCCCCTTACCTATGTGTATGTGTATATATATACACACACATTCATAAAAATATGCATATATGTGTATACATATATAATATAAATATATATATATATATTTCCCATATCTGACATAGTGCTTGGCATGTGGTTTGAATATATACATATATACCCAACCATGCCAAGCATTAAGCTGGAATATGGGAACTCACTAGCTAACAAGACACAGCTCCTGCCCTCGAAAAGCTTATAATCTAGTGAAGGAGACAGAGAAGTAAAAAGACAATTTCAGTACTATGCTGATAAATACTAAAATCAAAGCAATTATTGAGGACTACAGGAGCAAAAGAAAAGAGCCAGGGAAGGCTTTCAGGGGGATGTAACATATAAACAGAGATTAAGAAGGTATCTAGTTGAAGTGTACATTGATTTGGTTCCACTAGAAGAAGCAAAGACCTGGAGATGAGAGAAAACGTAGCACATTTGGTAACCTACATGCTATTTAATATGTTAGAATAAAGAATGTGAGCCATTGGCCTGGTGAGTAGATCGACCAAATCATAAAGGGCCTTTTTTGCCTTGTTAAGGTATTTAGAATTATGTAGAGCCAGTGAAGGGACATCAGCATGAGACTTCTAGGGGGTTATGAAGGACGTAGTGTGGAGTTTGAAACAATGGGGGGTAAAAGGCAAGGGCGCTGGTCAAGAGGCTGTTGAATAGTGCATGTGAGAGATGACATTGTCCTAGGGTAGTGTCAGTAGAAAGAGTATCAATCCAACAGATATTTATAAGATTTAAGAGACAGAAATTATGAGATTCATGTTTGATTATATGAAGAAGAATCCAGATTTCTGACTTGGACCGTGAGATAGGAGCAAAGGGCAATAAGGAGGATGGGGGAGGAGTTGTTAGTTGTGTTGTTGTTAGTTGCTGTTGAGTTGGCTGTGATTTGTGGAGGCCTCATATATAGAAGAAAGAAATCTTGCCCAATTCTATGCCATCTTCATAATCATTGGTATGTTTGAGTCCATCTGATTGAGGGTTTCCCTCATTTTCACTGACCTGCTGCTTTACCAAACATGATGTCCTTTTCTAGCAATTGTTCTTTCTTGATGACATGTCCAAAATAAACAATTCAAAGTCTTGTCATCCTTGCGTCTAAGGAGCATTCTGGTTGAGGGAGAGTCTAATCGGGGCATCTTGAGCATTGGGTAGCTGCGGAATATCCATAGACGTCATTTGCAAAAACAGAAGAGACGTGTGAACTGAAAGTTTGAAATTGGGAGTCACCTGCCTATACGTGGCAATTCAGACCATGGGAATAGATGAGATCTCCTAAGGAGATTTTGTAGAATGAGAAAAGAAATAAGCCTAGAACATAAAAATCATTGGCAAGTACAATTATTTTTTCTTTCATGTCAAGAGCCATAGCACAAATACAATTATATACTAATGCTTAGATCAAGGCTTGAGGGTTTGACTTGAGTTAATCTTGGGAATAAAAATCTAAACAAAAGATATAATTCAGTCATCTAAACTACATTCATTGAGTGTAAATTTGTTCAGCATTCTTCCACTTTCTAGATATGCAGATATACATCACCCTACATGTTTATCATGCAACAGCAGAGTCTTGTGTGTTGCTATGATGCTGAACAGGTTTCAGCAGAGCTTCCAGACTAAGATAGACTAGGAAGAAAGGCCTGGTGACCTAATTCTGAAAATCAGCCAATGAAAACCCTGTGTTGTACATGTTGTCACCATGAGTCAGAGACTGACAGCAACTGACAAAAAAACAACACCACATATTTTTCAGTGTTACTTTCACTAATCTCTCCACCTGTTCAACTTTAAGATTCTGTCTAAATTCAGAGAAAAATGGAGAATCAAAATTATTATACAGATAATTCAAGCCAAGAAATACTTTCTTCTCTTTACACCATAAAGGCACACAGAAAGTATCAATACAACACAAATAAAGCAGGAGCATTATTGCCTACCTGCAGTTGATTCAGGAAGGATTTTCTCAATTGGTTCTTTTTCTTTGCAGTCCCAGCATCTGTCCAGGGAATAATTCCAGACAACGCTTACAGCAGTCATTCCTTAATAGTACGTTGGCAGAAAGCAGTTGGTGTGGCAGAAAGATATGACATCCTTCTTCTAAATGAAAATGGAATCCTTCTGAGCAACACATCAGAGCCAGCCACTGCTATGCAACATAAATTTGAAGACCTAACACCAGGAAAGAAATACAAGATACAGATCCTAACTGTCAGTGGAAGTCTCTTTAGCAAGGAAGCCCAAACTGAAGGCCGAACAGGTAAGTAGTACAGCTTATTATTTCATATGTGATAGCTCCTTATAAAAACTGGCTGTGTTCATTTTCTATTGCTGCTGTAATAAATTACTTTAAACTTATTATCTCATACTTCAGAATCTGAAATGGTCTTACAGAGCTAAAAATCAAGGGTTGGCAGGGCTATGTTTCTTTTGGAGGCTGTTTCTAGTCCTTTCTAGCTTCTAGGGGCCACCCACATTCCTTGGCGCATGGCCCCCTTCCAGCAATGGCATCACTCTGACTTCTGCTTCGGCAATCACATCTCCTTCTCTGACTTTTCTGCCTCCCTCTTTTGTGTACCCTTGTGATTACACTGGGCCCACCCAGATAATCCAGGATAGTCTTCCCATTTCAAGATGGATAAGGTAAAAGTCACAGGTTCCAAGGATTAGGACATGGAAATCATTGGAAGCCATATTCTGCCTACCACACTGAGCTAATTGATTATTTACTATCTAGGTCTGAGGGGGAGGTGATGTTGATAGGGACATGAAAATGAATTAGACATGCTTCTTGTCCTCAAAAGGTTGACTATCTAGTGGAGGAGACAGCACATAGACAAATAATGGCAATACATTGTGATAAGTTGGTACATAAGAGAAGAATGTCCAACATGCAGGGAAGCATGGAGGTCAGGTGAAATTGAGAAGTCTTCATAAAAGTGACATTGTAGTACTATCATGAAGGATGGAATGATTCCCCATGTGGAAAGAAGGTAGAAGGATACTCCCTGCAGACAGACTATCCTGGGCAAAGGGAGGGAGTTGTGAGAGACTATGGCCTGTCGAAGAAACAATGAGAAGTTGTGGGTAGTTGAAGTGTATGTTGCATGAGGGAAAGTAAGGCTTAGTAGCCAGATTGGGGCCACATTACAGTCTTTGCGTGCTTTCCTAAGAAGCTTATTTTCTTTTATTTTGTAAATATGAGGAGGCAATAAACATTTTTCAGCCAGAGTGATTTTTTGTAATAAAAATGTATTCTTAAAAAGGATAAATCAGAGTCAATTGGGATGGAGGGATGGATTGGGTACAGAAGAGACCAAAGGTAGGGAGACCTGTTCATTAATTCATTAATTATTCAGTATGTACTATGTGCTAAGCATGATTCTAAATTCTGGGTATCCAGGAATGAATAAGATAAGAGTCTCACGGCCATGAAGCTTATATTCTAGGAGGGAAGAAGGCAATAAAAAAAAATCAGTAAAAAATACAGTAGGTTGAAACCAGTTACCTTGGACTTGACCACAGCTCATAGTGACTCCATTGTGTCAGAGCAGAACCGTGTTCCATAGGGTTTTCAATAGCTGATTTTTCGAAAGTAGTTCTCCAGACCTCTCTTCCAAGGCACTTCTAGTGGACTTCAACCTCCCACCTTTCGATTAACAGCAGAGCTTGTTAAACATTTGCACCACCCAGGGATTCCCATAGTAGGTTTATAGTAATAAATACCAAAGAGAAAATTAAAGCAGGGAAGGGGGATAAAAAGTACTGGAGAGTTACAATTTTAGATAGTACAATCAATCCTCAAAGGCTTCATTGAGAAAGTGACATTCGAGTAAACATCTGAAAGTAAGAAAGAGTCATGCAAATATTTGGGAAAGAGTATCTTAAGCAGAAGGGAAAGAAAGACTCTGGTGCAGGAGTATGTCTGACCTGCTGGAGGAACAACAAAGAAACCAGTATGGCTGGAATAGAGGGAACAAGAATGAGAGTAGGTAAGATGTGAGCAGAGAGAGGGTAGTGGGGTCAGGAGACAATTGCAGTTATAGGAATGATAAAGACCTAAAGCTAAACTAACACAGAGGCCCTCCTGAAGAAGAGTGGATAAAGTCAAAAAATATTTCTGCAAATAAGGTGGCACTTGGTGGCTGAGTGAATTATAGAAGAAGAATAGAAGATCCCAAAGTTTCTACCTTGGATGTCTGGGTAGAAGGTGATACCATTAAAGGAGATATGAGAAGGAGGGAGAGGAAGTGTTAAGGAGAGATATACAGACTTCAGCTGTGTATCAAGTCTGAGATATCCAAATGACTTGCAGAGAATGGTGACCATAGGTAATTGGCGATATGAGCCCTGAGCTCAGAAGAGAAGTGAGCTAGAGGTAAAGATTTGGGCAAAAATGCTAGTTAAATCCATAAAAGTGAGTGAAATTGATTGCTTATATAGTATTATAGAATATAAAGGGAAAAAGAATGGAACCAGGGAAAATACTAACTTTTAAGGGCCAACATTTAAGGGTGCATGGTAGGAGACCTTCAAAATCCTACTTAAGAGTAAGCGAAAGAACCTAAGAAAGAGTGGTCAGAGTTGAGGGAGGAGAACCCGAGAGAAACCAAAGGAGCTGTCCTGTTCTGTTTCCACTGGCATCTAGAGACTTCTGTGGAATACCTAGCATCTGCGTCAGCAATCTAGAGGCAGAGCATTCTAGTGTCACTTGACCATTTTGCTAACAGCAGCACTTAAGGCCAAAGGGGTTGCAAAATCTTAGTATAGACCCTCTCCTTTTTTTTTTTTTTTTTCAATAGCTTTGACTTTTCCTCTGTTTCTCTTTCCCATATCCTTGAATCCAATTTCATCTTTCTTTATCCACCTATTTTCTTCTCCCCAAAGTCCTTCCCTCCAAAGGCCCTTCCTTAGCTCAGAATGGCACTCAGATAGAGTTTTTTCATTTCTGATCTAACTCTTAGTATTAGAAACAACATTTAATTACACAAGTCAGATCAGCATTTATTCTACACCTCAAAAATGTCTGTGAAGATAATTTCCCACTACTACTTTTTGGTTCATTTTTTTATACTTTTCATGTGCAGTTTATTATACACCAGTTATATACTCCTAGAAATAATACTTCAATAATATAAATTGTTTTATAATTAAAAACATTTCTAAAAATCAGCCTATGCAACATGCTGAAAATAAAAGATGAGTACCTTCGAAATAGATGATTAAATAATAAAGTGCAGGAGCCAGACAGGCAGGAGAGCAGACTTTATCATGCCGGCAGAGTCCCCAGACACTATTTAACCCTGTGGTTATGAGACCTGGAGAACTTTTTTTAGAAAAACACCAGTAACTGAGCCGCACTTCAGATGTGTTAAATCAGAATCTCTGGGTGTGACACGCTGGCGTTGCCCTTTTTTTTTTTTTTTTTTAATTGTGGAAAATAACTAAACAAAACATTTGCCATTTCAACTTTATTCACATTGGGGTTTTGTTATTTTTAAAATTAACAGTTTCAGCATCAGTAATGCACAGAAATTCATGTTTCTTTACTCTGGGGATTCTGTGAAGTCAAAATTTCTTAAAGGCAGAGACCATGTGTCCTAAAGGCAGAGAATTGCTGTTAGTAACATCTGCTTTTGGTACATCCTTCCAGGCTGTGTCAGGGACATGCCAAACTTGGTCTCACTTACTTGCCCTTTGACTTTTCCAGTCCCTGCAGCTGTCACCAATCTGAAGATCACAGAGAATTCAACTAGACACCTGTCCTTCAGCTGGACCACCTCAGAGGGGGAACTCAACTGGTACAACATCTTTCTGTACAACCCAGATCGCACTCTTCAGGAGAGAGCTCAAGTTGACCCACAAGTTCAGAGCTTCTCTTTCCAGAACTTGCTACAAGGCCGAATGTACAAAATGGTGATTGTAACTCACAGTGGAGAGCTGTCCAATGAGTCTTTTATATTGGGGAGAACAGGTAACACCCGGACTCAAGCAGTAATGTACAGCAAGATAGTTGTCGTACTAGTCACTGACTTTTCCTTCATTTGTTCTTAGCTCCGTATTCTATCCAGTAGGCAGCGTTACATAAAATTTGTGACCTTCAGGCTATGGGCCCTAAATCAGACTTTGATTATATACAAGAATGGTTTGTGGCAAGTTTTTGCACTGACTTCTGCTCTTTTTGGTGGTTTAGTAGTTAAGTGCTACAGCTGCTAACTAAAAGGTCAGCAGTTCGAATCCACCAGGCATTCCTTGGAAACTCTATAGGGCAGTTCTACTCTGTCCTATAGGGTCACTATGAGTCAGCATCGACTTGATGGCAACGGGTTTGGTTTTTCTTTTTTGGTTCTCCTCTTTTGCCTCCATTTGCATGGAGTCCCTGGGTGGCACAAATATTTAAATGTTCAACTACTAATCGAAAGCTTGGTGGTTTGAACCCACACAGAGGCACCCCAGAATGTCCTGGGGATCTGCTTCTTCAAGGTCATAGCCTTGAAAATCCTATGAAGCAGTTCTTCTCTGTAATTCACGGGGTCATCCATGCAACCTGACAGCAGCAGGTTTGGTTTTGGGTTTTGCTTGTCTCATGGGGTTTGATGAAAATGAATCTGGCTTCTCTACTTCCTGGCAAACTGGTAACAGAGGGCAGTAACCTACTGTGGTTGGATCTACATGATGTCCTTCAGATTTCTACAAGAAATAGACGGAGTGGAGGGCAGGTTCAGAGAAGGGCAGCCACAAACTGAACAAACAAGGAACTACTGCTGAGAATGGGAAACATAGTCTAGTAAAATGAAAAGAAAAAGTTCCAGGAAAACGAGAGAGAGGAATCTCTCTGGGCTGCGAATAAGAAATTGAATTTACTCTTTTTCCATAATTTGGTCTCTTCAGGCTCATTTGTATCCTGTTTTTTTCTCATTTGACAGTAGTTTTTGGTGCTCCCCTGCCCAGCCCTCTGGGCTCACTACTGGGAATGACAATGACCAAAAGACAAGGCCCCTGGCCTCTTAGAGCTCTACACTGGGGGAAGGGAGGGGACAGAAACAGACTTCAGAATTTTAAAAGATGATTTCCTTTCTCCTATCAAGGAAATTGTGTACGTGTCAAAGAGTGACTTGAAAGGGAAGACATTTTAGCTGAGACTGAAGATGAGGGGAGCCATTGAAGACCACATCCTAGGCATGCACCAGAAGTTCCCCTGTATTTTGAAAGGAATGAAAAAGAGCAACTATAAGCCTAGACCATGAAGCCAAACCCACTGCTGTCAAGTTGATTCCAACGCATAGTGATCCTATAGGACAGAATAGAACTGCCTCATAGTTTCCAAGGAGCACCTGGTGGATTCAAACTTCCACCTCTTGGTTATAGCCATAGTTCTTAACTACTACGCCACCAGGGCTTCCAGACCACGGAGAGAGTTACCCACGAGTTGCCATTTCCCAGGCAACCAAAAAAAAAACCCGTTGCTGTCAAGTCAATTCCAACTCATAGTGACCCTGTAGGACAGAGTAGGACTGCCCCACAGGGTTTCCAAAGAGTGCCTGGTGGATTTGAACTGCCAACTTTTTGATTGGCAGCCATAGCTCTTAACTACTATGCAACCAGGGTTTCCCCAGGCAGCCTTCCCTCTGAAAGTCCCCCTTTACCTGCTTATTAATGTTTAAAATTCCTCCAACAGGGGGCAGTAGTCTTTACTTTCCAAAGAATCATGAAGCTTAAAAAAACCACAGGGCAGGTGGCACAGTGACTAAATTTATACAATGGCAGAAGTAACCGTTAACACTTCTTTTCCCCAGACATGTTTTGACAAGAAAGAGCATGAGAGAACTGAAAACCTATAGGAGAGTAGAAAGGAAGTAAAGAGACCCAGGGAGGGTTGTTACGGGTTGGGGACCACTAATGAGATGGGCCAGCCTGGGAGGGACTAAGGCCTTTTATGAACTTTTCTAGGGCCTTTTATAAGCTAAGTTATAAACTGCTTGCCCATTAGTAATTAATCATTTGTGAAGATTTCATTTTATGTGTTTAGCAGAGTACATGTGGCAAGCATATAAAAATCACTCACTCTTTTGTTTTAATTTACACCACATTTCTCAAAATGAACACCTGCCCCTAAACCTAGGTGGCCTTAAAGGTAGACAAGATCTGACTTTCCTATATGTACTACCCACCCATATACTGAAATCAGCTCTTATTTTCACCTGTGGGCCCAAATGCCTTTGTTCCTGTTTTGTTCTCAGTAAAGGTTTTCCTTCCGTTTAAGTCCCAGCCTCCGTGAGTAACCTCAAGGGGTCCAATCGGAACATGACAGACAGCCTCTGGTTCAGTTGGAGTCCAGCCTCTGGGGACTTTGACTTTTATGAGCTGATTCTCTACAACCCCGATGGCATGAAGAAGGAAAGCTGGAAAGACAAGGACCTGACCGAGTGGCGTTTTCACAGCCTTATTCCTGGAAGGAAGTACATGCTGTGTGTGGTAACCCACAGTGGAGATCTCACCAATAAGGCCACAGGGGAGAGCAGAACAGGTAAGATGCTCAGTTGCCAATGGCCAAATTCTGGTAGGAAGTACCTTCCAAAGGCACATTTTAATTATTATTTTAGTGACAAGAAATAAAATCAATAATGACATGCCATGTGCTAGCCCTGAACTTGGGAAGGCAAAATGGCACAGTGGATAAAGAACACAGACTGGTCAAAAAGATCTAGGTCCTTAGCTCAGGCCTACCATTTCCCTGTGTGAAGCTGGGAAAGTTATTGAGCTTTAAGCCTCAGTGTCCTCATCTGTAAAATAGGGATAATCATACCTATCGTCATTGCCTTGTTATGAGCAGTGCTTCCTAACCATTTTTATATCTTGGGCATGCACAGATAATACTAACATCTGTATGCTGCACTGTGTGCTGAAATGGGCAAGGCTGTCTGCAACTGGGCATAATTGCCTGTGGACTCCAACCCTGCCATTCCCAAATCTGATGGAATCAATATCTTTGCATACTTGTAACCCACGCCACCCTGGTTAGCAGAATTAAAGACAAAGTACTTAAAGTACTTGAGGACAGTGTCTTACACATAGTAAACACTCTACAAATGGAAGCTTCTATTATAATATCATTGTATTATCTCTTCCTACAAAGAACATTAACAGTATGTCTAAAGTCACTCAGCTATCGTTATTTGTCTATGTTATCATATGGTTGTAATTTTCCCCTTTCTTCTACATATAGCCCCAAGTCCTCCCAGTCTTATGTCGTTTGCCGATGTTGCAAACACATCCCTGGCTATCACCTGGAAGGGGCCCCCGGACTGGACAGACTACGACGACTTTGAACTACAGTGGTTCCCCCAAGATGCACTCACTGTCTTCAACCCCTACAGCAATAAAAAATCAGAAGGACGTATCGTGCACGGTCTCCGTCCGGGAAGATCCTATCAATTCAGCGTCAAGACTGTCAGCGGAGATTCCTGGAAAACCTACAGCAAACCAATTTTTGGATCTGTGAGGACAAGTATGACATGTTTTGCCACTCTTTTCAGATAGTGTAGATAGGAAGTATATGTTGCAAAATCTTATGCTGATGAGGCTTGGTTTAAATTCACATTTTACTTGGAATTGGTTGAACTGGAATTCAGACAGAAGCCTTTAGAGACTTGCTCATTCATTCAGCATCAACAGCAATTTACAATACAGAAATAATCTCTGCCCTGATGGAACTCACAATTAGGTGGGAGATACTATAATTAAACAGACAATTACATTTGAGGTATGATGAAGGAAGTAAATGGTACTATAGAAACATGGTAGAAGCATCTAATTCAATACAAGGGGACTTCCGGGAAGAAGAAACATCCAAATCAAAACATAAAGAAAGAGTAGAATTCACCAAGTGGAGGTGGGGAAAGAAATGGAGAATAATCCAGGGGGAGAGAAGAAAATATTCCAAGACCGAGGGAGGAGAGAAAGATCTGTTAAGAGAGGAACAGAAAGAAGTTTAGTTGGCCAGAGATAGGGCACAGAGATGAGTAACTCGTCCGAAAATTCATTTCAAGAATGCATAGTAAGAATGAAAGAACACATCTAAGTGGAATTTGAATCCAGGCAGACCAATCTGTACTTTTAACCTCCGTACTACTCTGCCCCACCTTCTGTCTGACTTCTGCTACTTGATTTCAGTGCCCATATGTGCATTTGTGTTTCCAGTCACCTTGGCACCTGGTAATTACCTAAAAGGACAGCATTTTACCTTTTAATGTTGTATTTTTAAAAGTGGGATCTGGCAAACAAAAATTCTCTTGTGAGGCCCATGAGAGTATTTCCTTGAAAAACAATCCAAATAAAGTTTGAGAATCATTTATTTAGAACTCCGAGCTAGTTGGACCACAGGAGCTGAAAAAGTTGTCTCGTGGAGTTCTAAGGTTTTTTTTTTTCCTTTCTCTCTCTGTCTCTCTCTGTGTGTCCCTCTGTCTGTCTGTCTCTCTCTCTCTCTCTCTCTCAGAGCCAGACAAGATACAAAACCTGCATTGCCGGCCTCAGAACTCAACTGCCATCGCCTGTTCCTGGATCCCCCCAGATTCTGACTTTGATGGGTATAGCATTGAGTGCCGGAAAATGGACACTCAAGAAGTTGAGTTTTCCAGAAAGCTGGAGAAAGAGAAATCTCTGCTCAACATCATGATGCTAGTGCCTCATAAGAGGTACTTGGTGTCCATTAAGGTGCAGTCTGCTGGCATGACGAGCGAGGTAGTTGAAGACAGCACTATCACAATGATAGACCGTAAGTGCCCCTGGAGGTCTATACCAAGCCTCTTGCACACTGGGTGGAGGGGCTTTAAACCCTCCCTGTTGTATCCATCACCAGTATCCACTTGCGTATAGTTCCCTTTCACATTAGCAGGTCTTATCGCCTCTTGGAGAAAAGGACCTAAAATCCTCCATGAGATGGAAACATTTCTCTGTGTAAAGTAGCCTGGCAGCAAACAAGTTAAATGATGTTAAAGTACCTGAATGAGTTAGTATTTAAATACATCGCTTTGCCTGATGTACTTAGAGCTATAATGGAGCTTTTAAGCAATTTGAAGCAACAACTTCAGGAAGTCCTGCTGAGGAGTTGCCGCTTTCATTATGCTTAATGTGCCGATGGCAAGTCACTTCCTCTGCCCGCTTCCCTTCAGGAGAGGAGGAGGAGGGTTTCTTGATTACAAGCATTAGACTCACACACACACATACACTCTTTCTGTCTGATGTAGTTGGGTGGAGATTTTCATTTCACTGGCTATTGTTTATGACATGAAAGCCCAGCTGTGACCTCTCTTGGTTCCTTCCCCACCCCTTGTTCCAGGCCCCCCTCCTCCACCTCCACATATTCGTGTGAATAAAAAGGATGTGCTTATTAGCCAATCTTCCATCAACTTTACTTTCAACTGCAGCTGGTTCAGCGACACCAATGGAGCTGTGAAATACTTCACAGTGGTAGTGAGAGAGGCGGATGGTAAGTTTTCATGAAGTGACTCTGCTTTTAGACACAGAATTGCTTTCTCGAGGACTCTCTGTTGCAAATTCAAAAAAAAGAGTAGAAAGCTTAATTTTTATATCCTTCAGATTTTTTTTTTTTCAGATTAGTGAATCCTGTTCCACTCTGTTATGACACCATCTCTACATGGAGCAGAGAGATGGAACAAGAAATTATTTAAAGACTCTTTCAGTAATAAAGTATTATCCACTGAGTTTAATTATTAAATGGGAGAATAATAATAATAGCAGCTACAACAATAATAATAATAACCATCGATTACTGAGTCCTTACTATAAAAAAATTTTTTTTTCTTTTTTACTATGTGCCAGGCACTGTTTGAAGTTCATTGCATATATTGGCTCATGCGATTCTCACAACAACCCCAAGAGGACAATTCCAACTTTATGAATAAGGAGCTAAACCACGAAAAGATTAAGTAACATGAACAAGGTCACAAAGCTAGCAGTTAAAAAGCTAGCAGTTAGAGGGTTCAAAACTAGGCAGTTAGACTTTGGAGCCTATGCTCTTAAAACCTACCCAGTTAATTCGAAGATTATACAAATAAAATTAGTCTCTACACTGGGGTCTCCTGATTTGGTGCCAAATGGGAGCAATATGAGATCTTCACTACTCTTTCACTGGGCCATTTAGTAGCAATTATTTTTCAACTCTCTTTGTCCTCCCCTTCCCATCTCAAATACTTCAACCAACCATGCAGTCCCAACCAACCAAACCAAACCCATTGCTGTGGAGTGGATTCCAGCTCATAGCGATCCTGCAGGACAGAGTAGAGCTGTCCCATAGGGTTTCCAAGGAGCAGCTGGAAGACTCAAACTGTCCACCTTTTGGCTAGCAGCCATAGCTCTTAACCACTACACCACCAGGGCTCCACACTACCCACCAGTTCACAAAAATATTCACAAGCTTAAAAGAAGCAAAGGGTTAATCATGAGAAGCATTCCTCCTTTCTCTACTGAATTTTGAAGAGTTTCCTTTGCTAGTTTCCTGAATTATTCAACATCTAATTTCTAGAAAAAAAAAAAAAATTCTAGAGACCGGGCAAATACCAGGTAATAGACATAACAACATTCTAGTACAACCTCTGAATATGCCCTTTAGAGCTTACCGTTTCAGCAATTGTCAAATCACCGGCAGGAGTGTTGTATTTGTGGGCACGCATGCTCATAAGTGTATTTGCCATTGAGGTCTTGTGTGTTATGTCAGCAAAAGAGATCTGTGTCTAGAAGAGCATTAATATGTTTTACATCCATTATATTTTTCCAGAATTGTTTAAGGTGTTGTACATGAGTTTCTTAAGCATCTCTCTCTATTTTGACTCATTCTTCGGCAAGGGGGAAACTTCAAACCTGACCAATGCTGGAACAGTTTCTAGGCAAAATAGTATTTTAGTTTCACTGGCTATCTAACAGTCTATGTGCTTTTGCATTTTATTTAACTTTACCAAAGCTGGTTATGCATAATTAATTAAATAATTTCAAGGGTCAGGAGTGCATTCCAAATTTCCTCGCACCTTATAATTGGGGATAGACTGGTGAACTGTGCAAACAGTTTAGATTTAATTAGGCTGTGATGGAGATGTTGTTTTACTACATGTTTGTAAGGCAGAGGCCAAAAAGCAGTCATACCCCAGAAGGCAGCCTTGTGTCCTCCTGCCAGTTTTCAATTATCCGCACTCCTCTGGTCATCCAAGATAACAATCCATTTCATACAAATGTCATTGATAGCACATATGCTCATCCTAAAGGCAAAATTCCTTTTCAACTACTACCAAAAAATACCATTTCAAAGGATGTGGAAAATCAAACCTCAGTCCCCACTTTTCTGACACCAAACTGTAAGGATCAGCCCAATTAATGAATTTAATGAATTAGTGAATCCTGTTCCCCTGTGTTCGGACACCATCTACACAAGAAGCATTTCTTCCTCAGACCCTAACCACCCAGAGCTAGGTCAGACCTCACAAGTTACAAAGGCACAATCCTCCAGACTTCCAAGTCTGCTCAAAACTTTAGATGCCAGTACAAGCTCAGGGGTCCCCAGGGCCCCCTCATTTCTGACCTGCTCGTTCCCACTACTCTTGGGTTCAGTCATTCACTAAAACAACTCACAGAACTCATGGAAAGAGCTGTTAGAGTTTAACTTACTATTAGAGTTTTATTATAGCAAAAAGGATACAAATGAGACATATAGGGCAAGGTCTGGGAGGGTTACCGAGAGCTTCTGCGTCCCCAAAAAGGGACACGCTACCTTCCCAAGTTTCATTGATGTCTATCACAAACCAAGAAGCTCATAGAACTTCAGTGTCCATAGCCTTTATTGGGGCCTCATTTGATTAAATCAGGCCCCACACCACTACCACCACAGGTTGGCTGATATCACAAAGCGGTTTTCCTGGCCTGGCCAGTCCCCACCCAAGAGGCACCTCATTAGCATATACCCTCAGGTATGGTTTAGAGGTCTCATCAAAAACATTTCAGTTACTGGGGAAATTCCATGGCTTTAGAGGTTATCTTTCAGGAACCAAGGGCAATGACCAAATTCTTTGGATAAAGTTAATGTAAAGCCCACACCAAGACTCATTTTGGGCAAATCTTGTTAAACAAGAGTCCAGAATGCTGCAATGAACCCCATAGTACCACTCCTTGAAGTTATTGTAAATGATATCTGATCTCTATAATATTTGTCTTCCTAATTGTGCTTTCCTCCAGCTAACATCAAAACTAGCTTGCAGTGCCAAAACACACAGTGGGCTAAGCAGGCAGGGGAAGAGTTCTGGAAAGTGTCCTGAGTGATGGGCCGAATTCAAGCCAAGATAAAACTGTACTCAAGATAATGGAGAGCTGTACATGGAGCAATTATCAGGCCGGGCATGTGGAACGTGCCTTGTGGGATGGGCTGCTCTGGCCTGGGACATGGTTTCTGTTATCTTTTCCCTATTTCCCAGGTCATAGAGATTTCCTTATTAGCTCAGCTACAATGGTTATTGGCAAGGTAGAGAGCTTATTGAGCTTATTGGACTCTCACAATGGGGAGCATCCAACTGTGTGGAATTATGAAATGTGTTATCATTTGTTTGTTGCAATGAGCTACCTACCCACATACATACACCATGCACTTTATTTCCTAGAAAATGATGATATATATATATATGTGTGTGTGTATAAATATACATATACTTATACACATATACGTATATGTATACACACACACATATATATATACATACACATGTTGTTACGTGCCATCTAGTCGATTTTGACTCATAGCGATCCCATGTGTTACAGGGTAGAAAGAACTACCCCATAGATTTTCTAGGTTGTACTCTTACTCTTACTCTTACTCTTACTCTTACTCTTACTCTTACTCTTACTCTTACTCTTACTCTTACTCTTACTCTTACTCTTACTCTTACTCTTACTCTTACTCTTACTCTTTATGGGAGCAGATCTTCAGGTCTTTCTCCCAAGGAGCCCTGGGTGGGTTTGAACTACATACCTTTTGGTTCGCAGCAAACTTAACCATTGTGCCACCAAGACTCCTTGTAGGTGTGTGTATATATATATATATATATATGAATTAAAATTTATTTCATTAGGGGAATTTCACAGCATCCCTTGATATCACAGAACTCTGGGAATAAGCCAGAGATACTGAGTAAGGAGAAGGCAGCTTTAGAAATCACTCAAGCCCTGGTAGTGTAGTAGTTAAGATCTCATCTGTTACCTCAGCCACTACTTGGAAACCCTAGGGGGCAGCTCTACTCTGTCCTGTAGAGTCACTAGAATCAATGGCAACTTTTGGAAACCCTAGTGGTGTAGTGGTTAAAAGCTATGGCTGCTAACCAAAAAGTCAGCAGTTTGAATCCGCCAGGCGCTCCTTCAAACCCTATGGGGAAGTTTTATTCTGTCCTTTAGGGTTGCTATGAGTCGAAATCGACTTGATGGCAATGGGTTTGGTTTGGGTTTTAGAGCACTAAAGTCACAAGGAAAGTCTGTAACTGGGTTTTTTCTCTGTAGGCAGCGATGAGCTGAAGCCAGAACAACAGCACCCTCTGCCTTCCTACCTGGAGTACAGACACAACGCCTCCATTCGAGTATATCAGACCAATTATTTTGCAAGCAAATGTGCTGAAAGTCCTGACAGCAACTCCAAGAGTTTTAACATTAAGCTTGGAGCAGAGATGGAGAGCCTGGGTGGAAAATGTGATCCCAATCAGCAAAAATTTTGTGATGGCCCACTGAAGCCACGCACTGCCTACAGGTTAGATGTATTAGCATCATTTTGCTGGAGGGGACATGCTATATTACCAGGTGCTCTGCTGTCTGGGCATCTGATGTCCGTGAGCGCCTATAGATTAATAACTTACGAGAGTGCTCTATATTCTACTGGGTAATTGAAAAAAGTTGGGTTCCTGCCTCCATTCACAGGTAGTGTGTGAAGAGGGCCTTCAGGATATTGCAAAAGCTCCAATTTATGATGTAAAGAATTGATTGAAGATTTCTTAATCAACTGTTCTTTCTCCTATAGCTTCTCTAATATGAGTCCAGTAAATTAGTGTTAACTACTGCGGGAAGGTCTGACTAGAAAGACTGAGTTTAGGGAGAGGAGACCCAAGCAATATTAGGCTTTATCTTCCACATTTAGTGAGGACTAGAATTACACTTATTTGTTTACCTTCTAAGACATAAAAGTGCTCTGTGGTCCAGACACAGCTGTTGGGGGGCAAGGGCTCCTGAATGAAGGGGGCACCCTTTCCTCCCGCTAAGATGGCAGGTGAAAAGGAGCAGCTGTTTGGCTTAAGCTCCAGCAAGCACCACTGGATGCAAGAGGCCCTTCCAACTGGCAATGTCCTTAGTCTGCACTGTGTTCCCAGAAAGCAGGGGCACAAGCAGAAGTACACAACATCCCAAACCAGGGTCCACAAGAGAAAGAAAACCTGGCTACTCTCTTGGGTATAAGGCTACAGGCAACCAAGATTATCACTCCTACAAAGGATGTAGCTTCTCTGTTGGGTGTTGACAGGGCTGGTATCTGGCCAGTATCACAGCCAATTGGGTTTTCTATGGACCAGTGTCCATTCTGATTAGTCATTGCCCAGGCGTTGCTGACTCTTAAATATTCCGAGTATCACCTTTGGGTCTCAGCATAGAAGCTTTTCTGTCAGATCCATAAGGAGTCTATGACATGGCACCATACCTAAGAGAGTTCTTAGCCTCTCCTTCATATCAACAAAGATAGGTGCAGGTTTTTACTAAAACAAAGGACCCACTTTGACAGAAACTCTGAAGAGCTATCTCTGTCCAGGACTCACCACAAACTTGCTATTGCCACTCCAGCCAAGGTTGGCACCTTTGGAGTAAACACCCTCAAGCTTATTAGTGATGTTTACTTCAAAAGGGACCATATGAGCCTCTATCCTAGAAAAAAAAAATGTGTCAGAGTAGAACTGATTTTTCAGAAGCAGATCATCAGGACTTTCTTCCAAGGCACCTTTGAGTGAACTTGAACTTCCAACCTTTCAGTTAGCACCTGAGCACATTAACCATTTGCTCTACCCAAGGATATTGTTTTCCATAACCTAAAGGAGGTGAGATCTCTGAAAGAGCTAAGGAGAAACATACGAGAGATCAGAAAACCAGGATCCTTCAGCTTCTATAAAAATCAAGATTCCCCCAGCTCTTTTGCTACTTGCGCTGAAAGAAACTTGAGCAAAAGTTTCTGAAGGACAACTTTCTCTTTCAGAATTAGAAAGTTGAAGCTATTTTAGCTTATTTGTTTTTTTGCTTGCTTGCTTTTGGAGAGGGAAAGAGAGAAAATGACTCACTACTATATTTAAAGAGAGAGTAAGAAGCTATAGAAGTTCACATCTGGACCAGAGCCCACCAGTCTCCAGCAGGCACCCTTCCTGTCCCCAACAGCTGCCGAGGTCCTATGGAGAGCACCAGGATTTGAGTTCTAGCTCTGACACTTTTTAGCTTGTAAACAAGCATTTCCATTCCCTAATCCTCATTTTTTACATCTGCAAAACGTTACAGGGTTGTCCTAAGGAGTAATGTATGTGATAGATCAAACCTAGTCATGTCTCTTCTAGATTAAGAGTGTCCAGGGGTTCCCATGCACTTACAGGAGCAAGTCCAGATTCCTGAACAGAGTACAGCAAGCCGTTGACCTCTGCCTTCTGCCCCCCTCCCGTGTCTCCCACCAACTACCCCAAGTACTCCCTGCCCTTTTGATCTTCACTCCTCCAAGTTCCCTTGAAGGTGTCATGGCTCTCTTATAACAAACCTTCAAGCATTTGCACATTCTTTTCTTTCTGTATTGGATACCCTCCACTGCCTCGTCTAGCTGGTGAATTCCTTCTTACACTTCGTCAAGCCTGACACCACGTATGGCCACCCACAACCAGGCAGTTGGGTGCTCCCTCAGCTCCATTTTCATAGCACCCACCATGACATGTTTCTACTGCTGCATTTACCAGTGACTGTAAAGCCTTTGATTAAGTGCCTGCCCCTCAGCTGCTAACCAAAACGTCGACAGTTCAAATCCACCAGCCACTCCTTGGAAACCCTATGGGGCAGTTCTACTCTGTCCCATAGTGTCGTTATGAGTCAGAATCACCTAGATGGTAACAAGTTTGTTTTGTTTTTCCCTAGATTGAGAGAGCTTATAGTCTAATAGGGGAAACAGACATGTCATTGGTTACAAAACAACGTGTCAAGTACCTGGCACAAAAGAGGCACTCATTAAATGTCATATAAACAAATACAAAAATGAGCCAAGATGCTCTGTGAAAAGTTACACATTCTTATTATAGCGTAATCAACTCATGCCATACACATTTGTTCTCTAGAACACAGCTTTCCTATATTTCTCCAATATACATTTGGTTCATTCTATTAAAAGCATGCCAGGCAGATAATGGTTGATAAGACAGGGTGTACCCTTTCATGCAAAAACTGGGCAGTGAATAAGGAAGACTAAACAAACAAACAAAAAAAATGATGCCTTTGAATTATGGTGTTGGCGAAAAATATTGAATATACCATGGACTGCCGGAGGAATGAACAAGTCTGCCTTGGAAGAAGTACAGTCAGAATGTTCCTTAGAAGCGAGGATGGTGAGACTTCGTCTCACACACTTCGGACATATCAGGAGAGACCAGTCCCTGAAGAAGGAGGGAAGACCCTCAACGAGATGGATTGACACAGTGGCTGAAACAATGGGCTCAAACATAGCAACAATTGTGAGGATGGCACAGGACCAGGCAGTGTTTTGTTTTGCTGTACATAGGGTTGCTATGAGTTGGAATCAGCTCGACAGCACCTCACAACAACACCGTTTCAAAGCACCTGGGAGAACCACATGCTAAGTGGCCTCTTGTGTGCTGACTGCTGAACTCTGACTCAGTGCAATCCGAATGCTGTCTGTCTCAAGAGGATAATCACAGCAATCCTCACTGCTATCAGCATCTTTTTCCGAAGAGAATAGGTAGACAGGAAAGGACATGGAAAAAAGATATATACCAGGACTGAAAAAAATGGAAAAAGCTAAGTTTAGCTGATATGCAAGTCAACAAATGTAATGTTTTCCCATCCATTGTTGGATTCCTATTATCCATTGTTCCATATGGAAAGAGAAGGGGCAGACCATTACGGGTGAGAGGCAGTTTGAAAGTTAGGAAAATGTGGATCTGGTTTTGTTTCTATTCTAAATAGGATTGCAATATGACCACAATTAGGTAGGCAGCCTCTCCTGACCTCATTTTCCTCAAGTGAAAGAAATTCAACCACATGATCTCTGACTTTCTGCTATAGAATTCTGATTCTGGACACATTGTAGTTACTGTCAGATAGATACCTATTCATTAAAATAATATTTATCATGCTGATGATATACATGTTTTATTTCCTGCTCTGTGGAAAGCACTGAGCCAGGTGCAGTAGGGGATAGAATGATAAATAAGAGGAGACCCTTGCCTTCAAGAGCATGTAATGTAGTGAGAGAAAGAAGATGTGTCTGTAACATACAGGCAGAAATATTGAAGGACATAAGAGGGATACAGGTAAATAAAATCTGTGAAGGTTAAGAAGGCTTCTTGGGGGAGGTATCATTTTAGGTAGGCATTAAAAAGTCGGGAAAGCCTAGGTATATACCTAAAAGAATTGAAAACAAGAATGCAAATAGATACTTGTACACCAGTGTTCATTGCGGCACCAGTCACAATAGCTGAGATGTGGAAACAAGCCAGGTGTCCATCAACAGATGACTAGATAAACAAAATGTGGTATATCCCTACAATGGACTATTACACAGTCACAAAGAGAAATGAAGTCCTGATACATACTACAACATGGATGAACCTTGAAAACATTATGCTGAGTAAAATAAGTCAGCCACAAAAGGACAAACATTTCATTATCCCACTTATATGAAATATCTAGAATAGGCAAGTATATAGAGGCCTAAGTTGATTAGTGGCTACCAGAGACAGGTGGGAGGGAGAGCGAGAGGGAAAAGAAGACACAATGCTTAGGGGACGCTGAGCTCCTGTTAAGGATGATGGAAAAATTTGGGAACAGCCAAGGGTGATAGTGGAACAAACAAGCTAAACATAATAATTGTCACTAAACTGTACATGTGAAGATTGTCAAAACATTCTGTTACTTATATATTTGCCACAGTAAAAAAATTATTTAAATAGTTTGAAAGAATTTGGAAATATGGAGATAGATACAGGAGGGGATTCAAAGTGAAGGGAAAAGTGTGAGTCAAACTGTGGAGGCAGAAATGCACAAATTAGAGAAGAGTGAATAGTCCAGTTTGAAACAGGGGTGCATGAAATGGGGTGGTGGGAAAGACAAAGCCAGGAGATAGGGTGGGACAGGATTGTGGATGGGTGCTAAGTGCTGGGCTAGGGAATGTGGTTGTGGTATCCATATTTTTGGAAAAGTTTTTAAGGGCAGAGTTCCTGACGACCCACTAATTTTAGGCCAAGCCTATAATAGGTCATTATCTCTTTCCTTGGTTCCTAAAGGTTCTTAAAACTACTCCTCACTTATCAACTATCTCGTTATCCAACATTTCCTGTTTATGACAATAAAAAATCTACTATCATATTATTTTGCACATTAACGATGTACTTCTGGCAGTAACGAACACTGAGGTGCGAGGCAAAAGTAATGCTGGCTGTGATGGCTAAGGTTACGTGTCAACTTGGCTGAGCCATGATTCTCAGCAGTTTGGCAGTTATGCAGTAATGTAGTCAGCCTCCATTTTTGGCTCTGGTGTGGTCATCCTCCATTTTCTCATAATGCCAATTTTCACATAACAACCAGGTCTTTGGAACCCAACCGTGTCCACAAGTGAGGATGGGTGTATTTGTCTGGATCCATTTGGTACTGTGCATTTGCACCCATGACTTCTGGAATTTCAGAGAACATGTCAAGGTTGTTATATCCAATGCTTATATTTTACAGATGAGGAAACTGAGGCATAAGAGCTTTAGGAACTGTCTTAGTCAGGATTTGCTAAAGAAACAGAACCAGTGAGATTGTGTATATATATATAGAGAGAGAGAGATTTACTTCAAGGAATTGGCTCACTCTATTGTGGGGGGATTGCAAGCCCAAAATCCATCAGGTGATAGGCTGTAGGCTTGCATCTTAAGATCTATAGGTCAGAGGACAGGAAGAGTGCAGAATAAAGAGCCAAGTGAGACTTCTGCCAAAATATCTATTTATGCTCTAGAGGCAGAACACACCCTAGGGAACACCCTTTGCAAATGGTTGATTGATTACATTAGATTACATTATGGAAGGTAATTCTGTTCTACCCACAGCCAAATGATTTAATCATATGCAACTTTTATGACAGCAACTAGACTAGTGTTTAGCCAAACCACTAGGAACCACAGTACAGCAAAGTTGACATATAAAATTAACCATCACAGGGACATTCAACTAATGAGTAACAAAATGAAAACTATATATCAAATCCTCAGACTCCTAGCCCAGGCTCCTTTTACCATTCCTCCAACAGAAGTCATGGCTGCTAAATAAAAATTAAGCCAAGATAAAATAAGAGAAAGAGAAGTCAGGATATATGGAATTTAGTTTTCTTTCACCAGCATTCCCTGTGATCTTGGTCCAGACATGGAATCTCTTCAGGCTTCACTTTACAAATCAGTAAAGTAGTATAATAAACATCCTTATTATCTTGAAGAGGTTGGAGATAATCAAATATAACCATGTTTGTAAAAGGTCTTCCAAACTTATACAATCAATACACAAATATAAGAAACACATCGTCATCAAAGAGACTCCTTTCAACTTCCAAAGGTACAATCGATTAGCAGCACATACCAACTCCCAGCCTTGTGACTTAACACCCCAGGCTACTTGTTACCCTTTGGGGACTGTCTTAGTTATCTAGTGCTGCTATAACAGAAATACCACAAGTTGGTGGCTTTAATAAACAGAAATTTATTTTCTCACAGATTAGGAGGCTAGAAGTCTGAATACCGGGCACCAGCTCTACGGAAAGGCTTTTCCTCTTTGTCAGTTCTTTTCAGTTTCTGTCTCTTTATTCTTTGGTGATCTTCACGTGACATGACATTTATCTTCCCCCGTCTGTGCTTGTTTGCTTCTGTGCCTAATTTGCTCCTTTTATATCTCAAAAGTGATTGGCTTAAAAACACCCTACGTTGATATGGCCTTACTAACATAACAAAGAAAACCCTATTCCCAAATGGGTTTACATCCACAGGTATAGGGGTTAGGATTTACAACACATATTTTGGGGGCACAGAATTCAATCCACAACAGGGACATCTCAAAATTCTTCTATGCATTGTCTGTTTTTCCTGGAAGTACAGCTTTTGACTTGAAAAGGATCCTTTAGAGACGGAAATTACCTCTCTGACCTCATCTCATGATACTCTTTCACTTCTTTACTACACTCCAGCCACACTGACCTCCTTGCTATTCCACAGACACTCCAAGTATATGCCAGTCCCAGGGCCTTGTACCTGCTGTTCCCTCTGCCTGGAATGCAGGCATGGCTCCTTCCCCCATTTTCCTCAAGTTTCTGTGCAATTGTCTTCTTGTCAAGGAGACCTTCACTGACCATGCTGAACAAAGTAATCCCACATACCTACCCCATTGCTTCAATTCCCCTTACTCTGCTCTTTTCTTTTCCATAGCACATAACACCACCTGACATATTTGTGATTTATGGTCTGCCTTCTTCCATGACAATGTAAGCTCTGGGAGGGCAGGGACTTTGTTTTATTCCTTGAGTATTCCCAGTTCCTAGAACGTAGTAGAGGCTCAATAAATATCCAATGACTAAATGAATGAATGGATGGATATATGAATGAATGAATGAATGAATGGACAGACCCAGCTGTGTCTCATTCCGTAATTCGTATCCTACACTACATACCCACTGGCTAGGCTCCCACCCTGTTTCTGCTCAAACACATTTTGATTCTTTGGTGATCAGCCAGTTAAATAAATATTTAAATAAATTGGTTTTCTTTTCAGAATCAGCATTCGGGCTTTCACACAGCTGTTTGATGAGGATCTGAAGGAATTCACAAAACCACTCTATTCAGACACATTTTTCTCTTTGCCTATCACCACAGAGTCAGGTAAGGCTAACCTGTCCATCCACCTGCACATTCTACCAATCACCATGTCATCTATAAGGGCCTCTAAAGAGGAGACCTGGTGATGCGGCTGAGGGTGGGGGGAATATTTTATTTCCAGTTGGAATCTAATCTTTATGTGATTATTGGTTGAAATGGATTAGAGGGATTGTACAGCTTCCGTAGGAGAATGGACTGGAAAGGGGATTAATCTAGAAAAGAAGGCAGCATTTATTTAGTTTTAAGTAGTGGGTGAAAAACATTAGAATCAAGAGCATGAACAGGCCAAAATATAAGTTGGTACAAAAGGCTTTTAATTGTAAGTGGGGATATATATATATGCATAAAAATAGAAATGCATGCAAAGACTAAAAGAAAAGTATTATTAATGATGAATTATTGACAGAATAATTATTAATAGTTATTAAAACAATAATTAATACAATTGATGGATTCACAATGAACATCTCAAAGTAGTGGGATTACAGGCAATTTTTCTTCCTTTGCTTATTATATATTGCTTTTCCACTATAAAAATAATATTAATATAAAAGCTTTACCTAAATGTATGAAAGAAACTTCTCTAGTAAGAGGGAAAGTCCAAGTAATAATAATCGCTAGTATTTACTGGTCACTTTATCTGTGGAGGTTTGAAGCATTTTATGTAAAATATCCAATCCTCACTCCAACCTTTTGAAGAGATACTAGTATTGTTCCCATTTTAAAGGTGAAGACCAGGGCACTAAGGGATTAAGTATCTTGCCCACACTGGTAGAGCTGGGATTCTGGCACTTTCTACCTGAGCTCTCAACCCCTGCACTGCACTGCACTGCCTTGGAATATTTCCATCATGCTCAGAATAACATCATTTTTTCATTAGATTTTGCCTTGGCACCATTATCTCTCCCACCCTTTCCCTGTAGTCACTGATCTATAATGCTTACTCTAGGGAAGTTCTTCTTTATAGCTAAAAAGTCTCTCCTGCTGTATGGCAGCCTCACAAACACTCCTGTCTATTTATGCCAACTACGGGGGTAATCTCCTGCTCTCCAAACCAAAGACATCAGAACACTGTTAGGACGGAAGGTTTAGATGTATTTGGTGTAACTTAATGTTAAGCAGGGGTTGTAAATATAAGCCTTTCCTATTTAAAATATTTTTATGCAACAAAAATTGTATGTAGTCCAGTAAAGGAAGAGAGTAAACATATATTAAAAATGATAGTATTAAGCACAATAAAAGAAAAATGAGTTGATTTGATGATTCTTGAAAAACAACATTGAAGAAACAAATTTAAGGGCTTAAAATCCAAGTGCAAAAATGGGTTATCCATAGACCTAAACACAAGAACTGAAACGATAAAACTCTTAAAAGAAAACCTTGTGTTGTGGAATGTTTTTTTAGATATGACACCGAAAGTAAAAGCAACAAAAGAGAAAAATGGATAAATTGGACTTCATCAAAATTAAAAATGTTTGTGTTTCAAAGGATACCATCAAGAAAGTAAAAAGACAACCTATGAATAGAATAAATTATTCCCAAATCGTATTTCTTATAAGGACCAAGTATCCAGAATACATAAAGAACTCTCAAAGTTTCCTGAATAAACTGAATGCTTCGAAGGCCAGTGTAGCAGGGGCAGAGGTTTGGGGACCATGGTTTCAGGGGACATCTAAGTCAATTGGCATAATAAAATCTATTAAGAAAACATTCTGCATCCCACCTTGAAGAGTGGCATCTGGGGTCTTAAACGCTAGCAAGCGGCCATCTAAGATGCATCAGTGAGTCTCAACCCACCTGGATCAAAGGAGATTGAAGAACACCAAGGACAAAAGGTAATTACGAGCCCAAGAGACAGAAAGGCCACATGAACCAGAGACTACATCATCTTGAGACCAGAAGAACTAGATGGTGCCTGGCTACATCTGATGACTGCCCTAACAGGGAACACAACAGAGAACCCCTGAGGGAGCAGAAGAGCAGTGGGATGCAGACCCCAAATTCTCATAAAAAGACCAGACTTAATGGTCTGACTGAGACTAGAAAGACCCCGGTGGTCATGGCCCCCAGACCTTCTGTTGGCCCAGGACAGGAACCATTCCCAAAGCCAACTCTTCAGACAGGGATTGGACTGGACAGTGGGTTGGAGAGGGACGCTGGTGAGGAGTGAGCTTCTTGGATCAGGTGGACACTTGAGACTATGTTGGCATCTCCTCCATGGAGGGGAGATGAGAGGGTAGAAGGGGTTAAAAGCTGGCAAAATGGACATGAAAAGAGAGAGCGGAGGGAGGGATCGGGCTGTCTTATTAGGGGGAGAGCAATTGGGAGTATGTAGCAAGGTGTATATAAGTTTTTGTGTGAGAGACTGACTTGATTTGTAAACTTTCACTTAAAGCACAATAAAAATTATATATGTGTAAAAAGAAGTCTCACAACTCAATAATAAAAAGACAAATAACAGGTTTTTTAAAATAGGAAAAAGATCTAAATAGATATTTTTTTTCTCAAAAGAAAATATACAAGTGATCAATAAGCACATGAAAAGATGCCCAACATCGTTAGTCATTGGGTAAAAACAAAACAAAACCACAATAGAATACACTTCCCACCCACTGGAATGGCTGTAATAAAAAACCCAGACAATAACAAGTGCTGACTAAGAATTGGGAAAATAGGAACTCATATACTGCTGGTGGGGATGTAAAATGGCACAACCACTTTGGAAAACAGTTTGCAGTTTTTCAAAACATTAACCATAAAGTTATTATAAAAACTAATTCCACTCCTAAGTATATATCCAAGAAAAAAGAAAACCTATGTCCCACAAAAACTTGTTCATGGATTTTCAGAGCAGCATTATTCATAATATGCAAAAAGTAGAACCAACCCAAATATCCATTAACTGCTAAATGAATGAACCAAATGTGGTCTATCCATACATGGACTATTAGTCAGCCATATGAAAGAATGAAGTACTAATACTTGCTACAACGTGGATGAACTTGAAAATATCATCCTAAGTGAAAGAAGCCAATCATGAAAGACCACATAATATATGAATTCATTTATATGAAATGTCCAAAATAGGCTAATCTATAAAAACAGAGGAAACCCTGGCAGCGTAGTGGTTAAGTGCTACGGTTGCTGTCCAAAAGGTTGGCAGTTTGAATTCACCAGGCACTCCATGGAAACTCAGTGGGACAGTTCTACTCTGTCCTATAGGGTCACTATGAGTCGGAATCAACTTGACAGCAATGGGTATAAAGACAGAAATAGCTGAAACAATGACCTCACGTACCAACAATCATGAAGATGGCACAGGTCTGGGCAATATTTCATTGTTATGTATTAGGTTGCCATGACTTGGAGCCAACTTGACAGTAACAGACATGGACAGATTACCCAATAAGCAAGGTGTGCATGGGCTTACCTGTTCTTATGAATCTGTAGTGCACAATTTTACTTGTTTTTCACCACATCAAAGGTGTGCACTACAGATTTATAAGTAAACACAAGTAAGCAGATACATGCCTTGCTTACTGTAAGCTTGTGGGTACCTTTCTTGTTGGTTAATCTGCCCCTGGCAACAAACAACAACATGAAGACAGAAAGTAGCTTAGTGCTTACCTAGAGTTGGAGGGAATGAAAGGAAATGGGGACTGACTGCTAATGGGTATGGGGTTTCCTTTGGGGGTGATGAAAATGTTATGTATAAAATTGATTATGGTGATGGTTGCAAAACTTTGTGACTATACTAAAAACCATTGCATTATACAATTTAAATCGGTAAATTATAGGGTATGTAAGTTATATTTCAATAAAGCTGTTAGAAAAATGAGTTACTCTTACCTGTTCATAAATTCCAGTGGCTGTCTCACACAGCATAACAGAAAAGGAGATTTCTTCAAAATAACCTTCAGCCAACTCATTGAATTTGCCAAAACCCCAGATGCTGTGTAACATGTTTCATATAAATGAAATAGCATTTTTATTTTGATGGCAAATAACATGTTCTCCATTCTAAATACTGGCCTTTATCTCAGATGTCCCAAGCTTAATAAATAAGCACGGACTCCCCCCACCCCCCCAAAAAAAAGTTGCCGTTGAGTCGATTCCCACTCATAGTGACCCTACAAGACAGAGTAGAACTTCCCTATAAGGTTTCCAAGGAGTGCCTGGTGGATTCGAACTACTGATCTTTTGTTAGCAACTGTAGCTCTTAACCACTACACCTCCAGGGTTTCCCTGTATCTACAATATCAGTATTTAATCATTAATTACAAAAATTATTTAAAATAACATTTCTGTCCAGCACTGAACTGCCGACCTTTTGGTTAGCAGAAGAGCTCTGAACCACTGTGCCACCAGGGCTACAAACAAGCACAAAAGAAGTCCAAAATTCCCTTATAAGTGAAACACCATTAACTTTAAGTATAAGTATACAAACCTCAAGTATAATGACTGGACTGTCTGTCACAGCATGGTAGCCCACATTTCATCTTATCAGTTGCATACTCCTAGCCTTTAGATAATAAATGCTTCAACTTGGAAGTCACTTGAACCCCATCTATCACAGTGTTCCTTGGGAGAGAGGCTTCACTTCCTTAACACTAATTTTCCCACCTGGGTTTGTTGTTTCCATCCGGATTACTATAGAACCCTTGTTTGGAGTTATTGAAGGTGTGAGTGCTGGTCTGTTTTTAATCGGCACGCTGGTGGCTGTCGTGGCCTTACTCATCTGCAGACAGAAAGTTAGGTGAGTACAAAGACCCCTTTGGTGATGCGACTGAAAATGCCATTTAGACTGAAAAGAAAGAAAAGAAGTTCCCCAGGTTAAATCATCTTTGTTGCTCAACAAAAGCAAAAATCAAACTCTAAAACCATGATTCACATTTTTTCAGCTCCTCTGTATACCTTTGATGAATTTTGCTCTGATCAGGAGACTGAGGAGCCTCTGCAGCTTCATTTGAATGTGAAATAACTTCTTTTGCACAGAAAAAAAAAATCTTTTTTTTCCTGTGGTTCAGTCTCTTCATGAAGACAGAGATGTTTGCAAATTGTGTGCCCAAGTACTTTCCTAAAATATGCTGAAAATTATGGCTGACATCACCACTTTTGGCTCATATCTGCTATCCAAATTTAAAAAGGGACCAAAAAGAACCAAAGAGCATGCTGCCTTAATGCCATACCCTCTTTTCTTAGGGATTTCTTTTATTTGGCATATTATCCTCTCTCTTGCAATCATGTCTTGCATCTGAGGTTTACTGGTTTTTTAAAGAAGGTTTTATTGAGAGTGTGGGAAGTGATTATGACCTGTAGCCAAAAACCAGGAGACAAATCCTCAGCTGTTACAGAGATCTGTTTCTGAGTGGGAAAAAATCTATTTCTTCTTTATGCTCTTCTCCCCCTTTCCTTCCCTCAAAGAGATGTTGGCCGAGTATAAATCTACAGGAGTGCTGAAAAATCCACATTAGCACAAACACACACGACCTTACCATAAATGAAAAAATTGTGTTCAAACCAAGTTTAATAATCAGAATCAAAAGCTTCTCCCTTACGTTTCAGCCACGGTCGAGAAAGGCCCTCCGCTCGCTTGAGCATTCGCCGGGATCGACCATTATCTGTGCACTTGAACCTGGGCCAGAAAGGGTAACTGCTGCATTTTCCTTCATACAATTTATTGAAAAAGGAGTTGTTTGTATTATCCGAGATTTGCTAATGAGGTCTTTCTTCTTTTGGCTTCCCTTCACAGTAACCGGAAAACATCTTGGTAAGAGAGAGAACTTATTAATTACTCTATCATGTGCTTTTGAAATACAACTCAGATTGGTTATGGCCTTTTCCCTTTTCTTCAGTAACTTTCTCTTCTTTTTGTTATTTTTAATTATAGCCCAATAAAAATAAACCAGTTTGAAGGGCACTTTATGAAGCTACAGGCTGACTCCAACTACCTTCTATCCAAGGAATATGAGGTACAATTCAGATTTAGCCAAGCTTTAGCACCCCTTAGCGTAATTTCCCTCCTAGCCTTTACTGTGGAATCACAGGCTGATTGGGCTCAGGAGTTAGAATGATATTTAGATTCTTAACTGAGTGCTCTTTTATGCCAGAATCCACTCCCTGCACAATATACCACCTAATCTCAGAGGCCAGTTTAACTCTGGAGTAGCTCAGCAAACTGCTACCTAGATCACATGGTGAGAAAGAATTGACGTGTTTCAAATGCAGGCCCAATGCTGTCAGTTCTTCAGCCTGGCCATTCGCTTGGATGGAAGAAAATGTGGTGAAAAGGGCGCAGGTTTGGGATATGATTCCCAGCTTTGCCGTCCGTGCGACCTGGGGCAAGTTAGTTATCAACTTTGACCCTCCAATTTCTTCATCTGTAAAATGGAAATAAGAATACTTCCCCATTGGGACTATCGTGAGGATCAAAGCTTATGTACGTCAGATATTAAGTATTCCATAAACACAGCTACCAATCTTCTCTTCTAAAGATTACAGCCTAGGAAACCCTCAGGAGTAGTTCTACCCTGCCATGTAGGGTCACTATAAGTTGGAATCGATTTGATGGCATACAACGACAACAAAGTGTTAATATTTTTATATCTCTGAGTATTCAGGACTGTATGATTTGTCTTATTCTATTTCATATTCATCTACTTGAAGACTTATTTTTTACTTAATAGGACTTAAAGGACGTGGGTCGAAACCAACCATGTGACATCGCACTCTTGCCGGAGAATAGAGGGAAAAATCGATATAACAATATATTGCCCTGTAAGTTTTGTGTTGAAATTTGTATTACTGTTTCCAGTAGCCCTTTCTTCTCTTTTCCAGAGATAAAATGGGGCTAAAGAAATATGATATAGCTAGATACAGAAGATCTCAAGCTGTAAATGCCTTTAAAAAGGAACGACTTGTATTTTATCGCACTCCCTTCTGAGGGGTAACAACCAGCTTAAATTCTGGTTTTGAGAAGCCCTTATGCCGTTGACATTTCACCATGTGGTCCTACTGCTTCTCCTTGAAAGCCAAATAACAGTAATGGGGTTAAAGCAAGTGCTCTAGTATCCAGCAGACCTGGGTTTGCTTAACAAAATCTCTAGTTTGCTATTGTTGTTTTACTACTATCCTTAGTGTTTTGGGTGAAGCAATAGAAGGTAGTTTTTCTGGATTGTTTTCATTCTAGCAGTGAAGGGGAACTGGCCGCTCCATCAGACAAATGCCATAGTATTGTAAAGGGATGCATGGTGGGGATTCAAAGGGCATTTGGTGTTTGTTTGTTTGCTTGTTGGCACATCGCCTCAGGGGATAGGAGGAGAGAACCATCCCGAAGAGTCAGTGATAAATCTCTTTCAATAAACTTTTTTCTAGATGATGCTTCTCGGGTGAAGCTGTCCAATGTCGACGATGACCCTTGCTCTGATTACATCAATGCCAGCTACATTCCTGTAAGTGAACTACGCTGTCTGGGGGTGAAGTTTTGATGGGTGGCTACTCGGAAATGTCTCTCCACCTGCATGTTCCCACTGACCTCATTTAAAGGTCTGGAAATGTTTATAGGGTTTCAAAAGACCATGTCTGTTGCCTTTAGACCATCAGTGCCTGGTTGCCATAAAATATGGGTGTTCAACTCAATCACTACTGAGGCCCATTTTTCACCATACATGTAGTCACACAAGATCATAAAGATCCCAGGATGCATTTTCAAAGGTCGTTTTCTCTCTGCAGCCCTTAGCCAAGATTACAGCTCCCTAAGGAAGCTAGATGAGACATTGGTGGTTCAATGGTAGAATTCTCACCTCCCATGTGAAAAACACGGCTTCGAGTCCCAGCCAGTGCACCTTATGCACAGCCACTGTCTGTCAGTGGAGGTTTGCATATGTTGCCATGATGCTGAACAGGTTTCAGCAGCATTTCCAGACTAAGATAGACTAGGAAGAAAGGCCTGGTGATCTACTTCCATAAAACACCCAAGGAAATCCTATGCATCACAACAGAACATTGCCCAATCTACAACTGATTGTTCAGTTGTACCTGGGGTCACCGTGATTTGGGGCTGACTCGATGGATGCTAACAACAACAGCAATGCTGGGCCTCTAATGTCCTGGTAAGGCTGCCTAGCTAGGGAAGCAGATCCCATCTTATTTGGAGTTTTGAAAACCACAAACACAACTCAAAGATTGAGTCAAACCTCTGGGTTCTGATTCTGGCTAGCATCTAGCCAACTTCCTGTAGCCCGCTACAGTGGAAAGAACTTTAGGGTCAAACAAATCTGGATTTGAATTTCACCTCCACCCCTTGCTGACCCAGTGACTTTAGGAAAGTTATGTCACCTCTCTGGGTCTTTGTTTCCTTTTCCAAAAAGTGTGAGTTTAATATTTACCTCAATCATCCATTAACTCAATAAACACTTATTAAGTAAGTGCTAACTCTAAGTCAGACACTGAGCTGTGTGCAGGGTTAGGATAAGATAGGACCCTAACCCTAAAGGAACTCTCAGAAGAGCTGAGACATCAAGAAGTTACAAGGCCATGCCACAAGAAACGTTCTAGAGCAGTGCTTCTCCGACATTAATGTACACATTCATCATCTGGGGATCTTGTTAAAATGCAGATTCTCATGCCAGTAGGGCCGAAGTGGGGCCTGGGATTCTGCATTCCAAGCAAACTCCCATATGGTTGGAATACTGCTGGTCTGAGGACCACACTCTGAGTATCAACAGGTGAGAGGATGCCATGGGAGCATCTGGGAGGAGAATATCACCCTGCAAAAGATAAACGAAGGCTCCACAGAGCAGCCAACGTTCTGAGACTCGGAGGATAAATAAGGATTAGCCAGATGAGAAGCTGTGTTGGGGTGGGCGGCAGGTTGAAGGTGGCGGAGGTGACAATTGCAGAGGCCCCGAGAAGAGGCAAGAAGAGAAAGAGCTTTGACTAGTATCTACAAATAATTCTGTATTGCTGGAGTGCAGAGTGAGTGGGTGAAAATAACTCCCACTAGTTGGCTAGGATTAAATAAGATCTGTAAAGTCTCCTGGTCCACCGCCTGTCGCACAATTTTTATCGTTGTTGTTGCTGTTAGCTGCCATCGAGTTGGCCCCCAAGTCATGACAACCCTGTGCACAACAAGGCTCTGCACCATTACTGTGATCCACTGGGGTCCTGATATTGGGATACATAGGGTCTTCACTGGCTGATTTTTTGGAAGCAAATCACCAGGCCTTTCTTCCTAGTCTGTCTTAGCACGGAAACTATGCTGAAACCTGTTCCATATCATAGCAACACACAAGCCCGCACATGAGGGTCATTGGTTGAAAGTTGAACCCAGGTCTCTTGTATGGAAATGAGAATTCTGCCACTGGATCACCAATGTCCCCTGTCATATGGTAGATGCTCAGTAATCAGTGATTTCTTTACCCTTAAGTTTCTCTTGTATGGCATCCCTTACTAACATTATTCTAATGTCAGTCATCCAAAATGACTAAAATTCTTCTGTGTTAAATAGGGAGAGAACTTGCTCAAAGCCAGTCCCTCAGTCTACACACATATACACACGTACACACAGAAGAACTGAGACACACTTGTCCACATAACTGAGGGTGAAGTGTTTTCTAGATTATTGCCTGTATCCTCCATTTGCCTTTTAGAATAGTCCAGCCTAATAAAAAGGAATTTCACTCTCAACAATAGTTCAGTGCCTTGGCCTTTGTCCTTCCTGCTCCCAAACCTTGTCACTTGTATAAGTGTCTTTTTCTCAAGTCAGGGGTCTGGCAGAAACCTACATATCATGTAATCTGCAGAACTAACTCTTTGTTTATAGTTCTTAAGAGGCCTATTGTTTCTGACTCTCCATATTGTAAATTCATCTCAGGGCAACAACTTCAGAAGAGAATACATCGCTACTCAGGGACCACTTCCTGGCACCAAGGATGACTTCTGGAAAATGGCGTGGGAACAGAACGTTCACAACATTGTCATGGTGACCCAGTGTGTTGAGAAGGGCCGAGTAAGTAAACAGCCTCCCTGGCTTCAGAGCTTTGCTTCCCACCATCTGAATGGAATCCACTCCCACCATCAAAAGTTAAACCCTACAAAAACCAAGTAGCGATCATGTGAGGACATTGTTAGGGAATCAAGCTATTCAGTCATAAAAGGCTTTAATAGTAAATCCAGGCAGTGCCTGATTCTGATTCTGGTTCTGAAGCTTCAGTCAAAGGTATTTCCAAATGCGGACTGGAATATTTGGAAGCAGGAGCGGACTAAGCAGTAAGCAAGGTACGCACATGCTTAATTGAGTTTACTTAATAATCTGCAGTGCACAATTTCACATGGGTTTCACCAAATCTTTGATGTGGTGAAAAACAGGTGAAATTTGCACTACAGATTAGTAAGTAAGCACAAGTAAGCCCATACGGACTTTGCTGATTGGTAATTCGTCCCTGATTGGAAGTGCCATTCCAGAAAAGAGCCAATTGTGGCTCTCTCCTGCTATGTGTGGCTAGGGAAAGACCTTACCAGAGTCACTGGGCCTGCCTCTGCTTTCAGAAAAAAGGAGAAATGAGTTTTAGGCTGTGTCTGGAGACACAAAGTAAAGTAGATATCTGGAAAAAATCACACAAACCTCTTGTAATGAATGCATTTATAATCCCCTACTTTATAGGGTACTTTGAGGATTAAAAAAGAGAGATTGTATGGAAAGTACTCAGTATCTGTGCTCAGTAAATATTTGTCCACAGTCTTCTTTCTCCCATCTTTGTGCTTGTAAACACAAGCTTAGCTAAATGTCCTGACTTTTCAAAGATCACTTGGCATGTGGTACATGGTCCAGGCCAGGACATCAATATCAAAATATGAACAAGACAGGCCAGGAAGACAATGCCCTCAACTGCCCAACTAGATGTTTTTTCAGAAAGAGTGATACATTTTAAGACGTACTTTACCTGCTAGTAGAACTGGAATGCTGAGAAAACCAACAGAAATATTCAAGCTGTGTAAGGCTGTGTGAAATGGAAGGGAAATGAGTCCAAAAGTTGGGGATTTTGCTCTTTGTGCCCATCACCAGTTGTTATGGATTCCCCTTCACCAGGAGCAGCAGCCCAACTTCAGCACTGGCCATGAACAGGTTAATACAAAGCAGAAGGCCAAATGGTTTTAGCAGCTGATTCTGGTTCCTAACTCAGGAAGACATTTTGAGGAGGGAAAGTCCAGGTTCACAAAGGAGTTATGTTTCCGGTCTCACATTTTTTCTGTCTGTCTTCCTCTAGGTCAAGTGTGACCATTACTGGCCAGCAGACCAGGATTCCCTCTACTACGGAGACCTCATCCTGCAGATGCTCTCAGAGTCTGTGCTGCCAGAGTGGACCATCAGGGAGTTTAAGATATGCAGCGTATGTTAGTTTGTTTGACTTCATTTAACAATCCAGCTTGGGAAGATGGAGATTTGTGAATCCCAGTTTTGGTGGTTCCTGTCCTGGATTCAAACCCTAGGAATTCCTGCATGGGCACAGTTGGCAAAGGTGAAGGTTTGCCTTGAGTCATTCTTCTTAACAGTCTACTCTCTGCTCCTGCAGGAGGAACAGCCCGATTCACACAGACTCATCCGCCACTTTCACTATACGGTGTGGCCAGACCATGGTGTCCCCGAGACCACCCAATCCCTTATCCAGTTTGTGAGAACCGTCAGAGACTACATCAACAGAACCCCGGGTGCTGGGCCCACTGTGGTGCACTGCAGGTACTCAGCAACCTGGGAGCCAAAAATGGCAGCCATACAGGGTCTACTGTGTCTACTGTGTCCAGGAGACTAAAAAAAAAGGCATAAACATGGGGAATCTGGTGGGTGGAGGATTGGTCTGGTCCAACCAGCCTATTAGCCCCAAAGATATCCTCTGTATAGGATATATATGAGTGTGTGTGTATGTATGTGTGTATATGTATATATGTCATATATATGTGTGTGTCTATATGTGTGTGTGTGTGTAGAACTGCCCCATGGAGTTTTCAAGGAGTGGCTGGTGGATTCGAACTGCTGACCTTTTGGCTAGCAGCCAGATGCTTAACCACTGTGCCACCAATGCTCCTATATAGACACACACACACATATATATATGTACACACACATATATATATATACTTACATATTTACGGGTTTTTTATGTACGTATGTATACATGGAAGCTGGGCCTCCACTGCTAAGGCTGCCTAGCTTTGTTTTATATATATATATAAAATTTATATATATATATATATATTTGCCAATTCAACATTTTTTTGTACAATTCAGTGACATTGGTTATGATCATCATGTCGTGCAATCATCACCACTATCCATTTCCAAATTATTTCACCACCATTAACAGAAACTCAGTGATCCCCTAAGCAAAGACTCCCCTTTTCCTCCTGCTTCCCACCTCTGGTAACCACTAATAAACTTTGGTCTCTATATATTTGCCTATTTCGTTTAAGTGGGACCATAAACATTTTCCCCTTTGTGACTCACATTTCACTGAGCATAATGTTTTCAAGGTTCATTCATGTGGTAGCATGCATCAGGACTTCATTTCCCATGTGGCTGAGTAATACTCCATTGTGTGTGTGTACCATGTTTGTTTGTCCATTCATCTGTTGATGGACATTTTGAACTATTGTGAAGCATGCTGCAATGAACTATGTAGTCTCAAAGGATTTTATTAGGCCCTCTTCCCCCTTCTTTTCCTTGACCTCTCTCCTCTGCACTGACTTCTTCTTTTCCACTTCATCTCCTTTCAGCCTCTATACTTCTCTCTTCTTCTTGTTCTTTTTTGTACCATACAAAATGCAAAGTCCTTATGTCATTTCTACCCCCTCCATAATCAGACCACATCTCACCCTCCAATCCAAGGTTCCAACAAATCCCCTCCCAGTCTAGCCGGGAAGGTGACTGCATAAGCTTATTTTTACTTCTTTCCATTCTTACTCTTGGAATTGCCTAATCTCTCTCCACCGCCAATATAACCCCTACTCATCCATCCTTCAAGACCCCTGTTCTAGACCTGCCTCCAGCTCTAGAAGCACTTGCTACCTGTAGCATCTGATTTTGCTCTTAAATTTCTGTCTCTCCTACATGTTTTCACTGCCTCCTGTGATCTCATCGCTTCTCCCCTACCAGGCTGTAAGCTTATTAAGTTGACCCATTGTCATTGCTTCTTGGGTATCCCCCAGGTCACATAGCACAGTGGGGCATAGCATGGCAGTGTTCGGTACAAAACCTCTGAACTTGCTAATTGAGTCCTTTCATCTCTGTCCTCTTGGCAGCCCCCCCTCTCAGTTTCACTTTTTTTCTTTTCCCTTCTGTTTGAAACAATACTTACCTCTGCTTTTCAATATTTCTTTTCAATTTGAGACTTCACTGGTGCTCTCAAAGTGTTGAAGTTAAAGAAACAGCCTAGCCAGAGATGGACCTTGAGGCATGGAACCCCCTTAGGCAGATAAAAAGACTTATCTGCAAATCAGCTTGGTGCCAGCTTGCTCCTAGGATTCATTTTCAGTTCTGGGGCTATTTGCTTGGCCTTTCTTTGCCTCCAACGGTATGTGCGTAAAATCAACCTAACAAGCTGTCTCTCTCTCTCTCTTTTTTTCTCTCCCTGGGGAGCCTGGTGTTTAGCAAATTAATATTTGCAACAGCACTTTGATAGCCCTAACTCAACGGCACTAATAAATAAGGAGCAGGGAATTGCTACAGTAAGAAATGTCAGATGTATTCATTTTCTCCCAGTCAGCCCAGCACCCTAGGAACCCTGCTTTTATATGTCATTTGAACCCTGATGTTTTTAATAGGACTGTGAGACACCGAATAGCTTCATGCATTCTGAAGACTGGCAAGCATTTTCACCCAGGACCACTGGAGAACTGATTTTTTTTTTTTTTTTAATAAACGTGTGCATCAAAAATCCCCAGGTTTTACAAGCATTTTGGGGAGCCATTTGGCAATACCTAGTGAAGTTAAAAGTGTACATACCCTGTGGCCCAGCAGTTCTGCTTCTACGTATCTGTCCTAGAGAAATCTTCACGTATGTGCACAATGATGTTCCTGGCAGCTGTCTTTTCAGCAGACAAAAACTGGAAATGATCTCATTGACCATCAGTAGGGAATGGATTAGCTATGGTTTGTGAATTCTATAGACCAAAAAACAAAACCCACTGCCATTGAGTTGATTCCAACTCATAGTGACCCCATAAGGTTTCCAAGGCTGTAAATCTGTACAGAAGCTGACTGCCACATCTTTCTTCCTCGGAGCCGCTGGTGCTTTCGAACTTCTGACCTTTTGGTTAGCAGTCAATTGCTTTAACCACTGTACCACCAGGGTTCCTTTGTGAACTCTATAGAAATCTGTACAGTAGTTAAAATAGATCCACATGTAACACCATGGATAAATCTCAAAGCACAATATTGAGTAGAAAGGTTGGCAAAAGGGCATATAAAACCTGCTACCATTTTAGTAAATTTTTTAATCTTATAAAATAAATATATTTTCATGGAATCATATGTATGTTTAAAAAATATAAAATCATGTATGGAAATGATACCAAGTGCAGAGCAGTACTTACCACTCGTGTGAAGAGTGTTGGGGAGAGGAAGGAAGGGGAAAGAGATGGAGGGCAGGGGCTCTATGTTTTATTTTATTAAGAGGGAAAGCAGATAGAGAGAAAGAAATATCCTTATATTCTCCCATGAATAGAAAGAGAAGAGAAAGATTGTGCCAGAGTTTATGGATGCAGTCTTGAATGGCAAAACGAATAAAAAGGCTTCCTTCGCCATCTCTTCCAGTGCTGGTGTGGGTAGGACTGGGACATTTATTGCATTGGACCGAATCCTCCAGCAACTAGACTCCAAAGACACTGTGGACATTTATGGAGCCGTGAACGACCTGAGACTTCACAGGGCTCACATGGTGCAAACCGAGGTAAGAGTTACAGGCTGAAGGACACAGACCTTCCCTCCACCCAAAATGTCCAGGGCTTCAATCTGACAAGGAGAAAGAACTAGGACACAATAGGAAGGGAAAGAGAAAACTGAATATAGATGTTTTATAGGGCTCGCTTGAAAAGGAACCTCAGTGACCTTGAGGATGATGTTTGCACTTATTTTTACTGCTTAGTTACCCATCCTCTGTAGGTGGTTAGGAAGAACGATGGATTCTCTCCCCTCCTCCCTGTGGCTTTTCCATTTTTTTAATTGTGGTAAGTATATACATAAAACAAACCATTTGCCGTTTCAACATTTTTTACACATACAGAACAGTGACATTAATTACAATCATCATCATGTTGTACAACTATCACCACTATCTGTCTCCAAATTTTGCAAGATGGGTTTTTTTTTTAATACATTATGCCTGGGAAACGGCCAAGGAGACCCATCTTGGAGATCAATTTAAGATAGGCTGGTGGTTGAGCACAAGAATGTCAGTCAGAAAACAGGAAGTAGATTTCTTCTCCCCTACAGCCCACCCCCACCTGCACGCCTGCCTCTGGGAACACCAAGGGAGTGATCGTGAAGGCTAAAAGCTTTCATTTGCACAGTCATATGACATTTGCAGGGCATTTTAAAACATGTTATCTTACTAAATTTCTACAATAACCAGATGAGGGAGGTATTATTTCCCATTTTACAGGCTAGAAAACTGAGGTTCGGAGGGTGAAGTGTTACACAAAGCACACAGCCATGAAGTGGCCAACCTGGGACTTGAGCCCTGGTCTAAAAAATCCCAGGCCATAAGTACTGGCCTGCTGCCCCACAGCCTCAGGGTTAGATCTGGGACTAAGTTGTAAACAGACCCAAGTATTTCATACCCCTGCGTAACCACCTTCGAAAGCTCAATTTCCCTTATTTTGTGTTTCCCAAGGTCCCCCCTACCCCCAAGTAACCATGTAAAATAAAGAAAAAGATTTCTGTGGTCAAAAAGATTTAAAAGTTCCACATCCTATTATAACTCCCTTAAAGGAGGCAGTAGTGGCTCAGTTGTAGAATTCTCACCTTGCATGTGGGAGACCAGGGTTCAATTCCCAGCCAATGTACCTCATGAACAGCCACCACCTGTCAGTGGAGGCCTGTATATTGCTATGATGTTGAACAGGTTTCAGTGGAACTTCGAGACTAAAATAGACTAGGAAGAAAGGCCTGGTGATTTACTTCTGAAAATCAGCCAATGAAAACTCTATATAGAATATAATGGGCCTGTGCAGGACTGGGAAATGTTTTGTTCCATTGTGCATGGGGTAGCTATGAGTCAGTGGCAACTTGATGACAGCCAGCAACAATGACGACAAAAGTCCCAGTACACATGAAACTGCGTAGGCAGCAGTGCTCCACAAAACTGGGGTCTGCTGCAGCAAAGGCTCCCCTTGAACTTTGTTGAGCCCACTATTCCCAAAACCAACTGAACTCTTTTCTTAGCAGCACTTACTAGTATCTTGCAGAACTCACATTCTGTAGCACGCTTTGGAAAACACTGGTCTCATTGCCTCCTCCTTGCTGTGCCCACACCCAGCATCTTCTGCCTCCACCACTGTCCTAGGCTGGGAGTGCTTTCATTATACCAATTATTACAACATGCTTTTGTCTGAATGTTTAATTATGGATTTTTTTTTTAATGCACAAAACTATCAGAGTTACATTCAATGGCTGAATCTAATAAAAGTTTTTAAACTTAAATATAAATTAATTAAAATTAGAGATTCAGTTCCTCAGACACGCTAGCCACATCAAGTGCTCAGTAGCCACATGTGGCTGGTGCTACCATTTTGGACAGTGCAGATTGAGAGTTAAAAATACAAACAAAAAATTGTTGCCGTCAAGTCGATTTTGACTCACGGAGACCCCATTTGTGTCAGAATCGAACTGTTCTCCATAGGATTTTCGATGAGTGATTTTTCAGAAGTAGATTGCCAGACCTTTCAGAGGAGGCACCTCTCAGTGGACTTGAGCCTCCAAACTTTCAGTCGGCAGCCAAATGCACTAACCATTTGCACCACCAAGGGCTCCCATCTTTAGGAACCCCTTTGCTGTCAAGTCCATTCTGACTCATAGCAACCCTATAGGATGAAGTAGAACTGCCCTAGAGGCTTTCCAAGGCTGTAATCTTTATGGAAGCAGGTTGCCACATCTTTCTCCCCCTGAGCAGCTGGCGGGTTTGAACTACAGACCTTTTGGTTAGGAGCCAACCATTTAACCACTGCACCACCAGAGCTCCTTCGCTTTAGGGCAGGGGTCAAAAAAAAAAAAAGATGCACAAAGCTAGAGAGAGTAGCGTAATCAATTTTCATGTACCCAAACCCCAGCTTTTACAATGATCAGCATTCTATGTTCTTTTTCTTTTTTTTTTTATTCTATATCCTATGTAGTTTCCCTACCCCTTGGCCCCATTAGAATATTTTAAATCAATTCTTAATTATCACATCATTTCATCCTTAAATACTTCCGTACATATCTCTTACAGATAAGGACTCTTTTTTAAAAAATATGACAATACCATTATCACATTTTAACCATAATTCCTTAGTATCATCTAAAATCCCCTCAATGTTTACATACCCCTAATTATCTGAAAAATTACTTTTTACAGTTGGTTTGAATTAGAATCCAAATAAAGTCTATATATTGCATTTGGTTACTGTATCTTTTAAATCTCTTTTAATCTATAATAATGCTCCCTCCAGTTTGTTTTCCATACCACTTATTTGTGAAAGTAACCAGTTCGTTTGTTCTGTAGATTTTCCCACATTCTGGATGTGACTGATTGCTTTTTCACAGTGGTAATGTAGTCCTCTATTGTCTATTGTTGTTGTCAGATACCACTGAGTCGGCCTGACTCGTGGCCGACCTCATGCACGAGAGAACAGAATGATGCCAGGTCCTACACCATCCCCATGATCCGTTATGGATTGGACCATTGTGATCCTTAGGGTTTTCATTGGCTAATTTTCAGAAGTAGAAAATCTGTCTTAGTCCGGAAGCTACACTAAATCCTGTTCAACACTTAACAACACACAAGCCCCCAATGACAGATGGGTGGTGGCTGTGCATGAGGCACCTTGGCAGAGACTCAAACCCGGGTCTCCTTCACGGAAGGCAAGAATTCCCTCTTAGTTCTTGTCCACTGGTGGTTGGATCTAGAGGCTTGATTAACTTCAAGTTCCTTTTTACGGGTACGGTGCTTCACGGGGGGCCACTGAGCACTTACTGTTGGACCACATCGGAACGCATCTCTTGTCTGTGTCTCCCTTTAAGTGCTGATAAATTTGGCAGTGGCTTCAGCGGATCTCAGCCTGAAGCATCCACTATAATGTTCGCCGTCAACCTCTCACTTAACAGCTGTAGCAGCCATAGATCTATTATTTCATTCAGTGTTATAGAATTTTATCACACTGTCTCACAATTGTTTTCCTTCAGTTTTCCCCAGCAAACTAACAGTTTCTAGAGGGTAGGGATTTGTATTTGTTCTTTATATCCCCAATATTGTTTTATCTCTTAAATGAAACAAAAAATATCCTACCATTATGTTGCTAAGAAGTCAGCAGCAAAGGAGGAAGGATATTCTGACCCCTTTGTATTACTTTTCTGGATCCATAGAGACGGTAGACCTTAATTTTCTTCTACCTTTTCTGGGATACAAAGGGATGTGGGTCTTCACAATGTTTGATAAATATATCAAAGAGCAAGTATTTCTAAACAAAGAAGCACTAGAGAGGGGATTTCCAAGTATGCCCATCTCTTCTTTTATCTTCCCTTGGGGCAAATTTGCAGCCTGGCTCTGAGACAATAGATGACTGTCCCAGTCTGTCACGCTGTCTGCTTCCCATGAGAAAGAAACACTTAAAGATCCCAAGTCTTTAGAAGATTGTCCTGGGGGATTCCCATGACCCACACACTCTACATCTTAGCTACACTAGACTTCCCACAGTCTCCAGAATATATGTGTACTTTCACGATATTTCCATCACTTGAAATGTACTACTTCTTTACTTACATTTTTCCGAATATTACCTTTTTCCCTCTAGCTTGATATTTCCCTTCCCGCAAGGAAGTCCTGATAGCTTCCTCTTCTCTATGAAGCTTTGTACACAATTTTATCTTACATTTATCACATCATAGATATTTGCTCACATATCTGCCTCTCTGTTAAACTGTGGACTTAGGGACCATGAAGGTCTATAAATACTTTGTGTTACTGCATATATTGGTGGAATCGAATGGGCTAGAATGTGTCAACATCAAGCCAAGGCTTCACCAGTTAACTGACCAGAGCAAAAAGATCTTTCATGGTCTAAGTTTCATATATTAGACTTTGTCTACTTTCATTATGAATAAAGTGGAAAGCGTGTTAACAATCTGAACATTTTCATGGTAATCATTTTCAAAGGGACATTTCTGTTTGGAAAAGAATTTATATTTAAAACAAGGAAAATTAATGGATATTACCTAGTTTCAAAGCCCATGGTGGATCATTTGTTGAAGAATTTATTAATAGGTCAAAGCATAGAGCTACTAGAGCTCATTCACAGCTTACCTCTAAGGCCCCAATGTAATTTAATATCCCAGTAGAATTGAAAATATGAATTATGCTTGGGGGGAAGGAAACAAGGAAGAGCCAGTCTTTAATTTGGTAGATCATTTTCAAGATGGCAAGAAGAGACTGCTGTATGCTAACAACCATTCTCAGGATAGCACCCTCCTCAAATTTTCAAGGTTAAGGTAGCATAAAACGCTCATGACAAGTGAGCAGAAATGCAGAGAATAGTTACTAATACCAATTCCGGCATCACTTATAAGCAATTTTTTTTAAATGTCCTAATCTGATGAGTCCCAGAGATAGATGACCAGGTCTAGCTTCCAGTCAGGGACAATGCCGAGCACCAACCCCTAAAAATAAGTACTTGTCTGCTTTTAAAGATCACTGGTGAGAGAAGACCTTATAGTCTCACTTCATATCTCAAGTGTCTAAGATACGGTAAGGCTGGCCACATAAATCACCTTAAACATTAGGTCCAGAAATATTTTTCAGCATTCATCTGACAGTAACACAAAGTTGTACACCCTAAAAACTTTGCTTTTAATGAATGTAGGATGTTAGCTGTAGACGAGACCTTGATCTCTTTTTTTATAGATAGGGTAATTGAGATCCCAAGAAGTATCAATTCAGCCTATGCCAGCTGGAGGCAAGCCAAGAACCCACCCCCCCACCCCACTAGGAGGAGTTTCATGCTCTCCTCTCAGCCTCCTGACTCCCCTGGTTCTGAGGAGTTGCTATGTCATTATAGGGAGCCAAGGCCATGCACTGAAGTTACACTGACACCCATGCCCTTACAAAGAGCTCAGTTGGTAGGAAGGAAGGGGCCCCGCTGCATAAGTTTGCCTGCCTGTGGCTGAGACTATTGTCATTGGAGGTCTTTGTGGTGTATTAATGGTTACCAAAACCAAATAGCTGACATGTGAGTCTGTCCTCACTCTGTGTACTCAGAACCCTCTGTAATTCTGTGCAGTTCAGTCAACGTCTTTGACCATCTTCCATGTGCTAGACTCAGAGGCTGAGAGCACCAAGATGGATAAGACACTGACCTTGCACTCAAAGAACTGACAGCCCAGCGGGTGTATTATACATGCCCTTTTATACTCCCTAAAAAAGGGGGAAAAAATAGGAGAGTATGCAAAGAAATGGGTTTCTCATTCAATAATGCATGAAATTAGAATTCATCCAAGAAAAACTGGTACAGTGAAAAGAACATGAACTTTGAAGTCACATGCTCAGGATCAAATCCTAGGGCCCCATTTCTTAGGTGTGTGACCTTGGAGAAATTACTTAACCTCTTTGAGACTCAGTTTATAAGGATATCTATACCTGTTTCACCAAGTTGTTGAAATAATTAAATGAGATAATTTATGTAAATTGCATAACACAGTGTTCAGCATTCAATAAATAATTGTGGGGAACCTACTATGTGCCACATATAGTTCTAGGCACTCATAGAACATACTCTATAATACACCCGTGCATGAGAAAGAATGAATAAACACAACCTCTCTGTTCATTATCATTCCCTTTTCAATGGCAATAAAAAGCAATCATTCTTCCATGTACTAGAGACCATTAGTAAAGTGATGATCAAGAAATTTGCTAACTATATAGAATTCCAAAACCAAAAAAGAGGAAGACCCTTAATGAGATGGATTGACAAGTGACTGCAACAATGGGCTCAAACATAGTAACAATTGTGAGAATGGCACAAGACCAGACAACATTTTGTTCTGTTGTACACAGGGTCTCTCTGAGTCAAAACCAACCGGATAGCACCTAACAACAACAACATACAGACTCCTATCACTGTTGATGTTCTATGAGAGTCCTTCATCTTTCTTATGCTTTAACCCTCTTCTGACATGTTTTCTGCTTTTTCATAGTGTCAATATGTATACCTACATCAGTGTGTAAGAGACGTCCTCAGAGCAAGGAAGCTACGGAGTGAACAAGAAAACCCCTTGTATCCAATCTATGAAAATGTGAATCCAGAGTATCACAGAGGTAGGAACTTACTTCACTGACTGTTAAGCTTATTCACTAAGATATCATCAGTCTAGAAACCACTAATACCCTAAAGCTTTTCCAGTGTGCACCACACATTTCTTCTCTCCAGAGGTTTGAGAGAAAGGCCTCCACAAAGAGTGGCTACAGGGAGGAGAGGCAGCACGGGGAGGGGATGCCCACATGAAAGTACTGATTTCATACCTGGTGTCCCTCCCTGTCTAGCCTAGGAAGCCCTCTATTAAGGACTCTGCCTAACATTTCTTTTCTAGGTGATAAGCTCATAGCTAGGGAGGATGTTTTGAAATCAGAACTGGGAGTTCAAATTGTAAAATCACTTTGGAATAGACTATTGATTGCTCATATGCAAGTTCAAGTTGAAGCTGGACAAAATTCAAACGAGTCCATGAGAGCCAAAGTATGACCTTGAGTATATCCCACCTGAATTTAGAGACCATCTCAAGAATAGATTTGACATATTAAACACTAATGACCAAAGACTAGATGAGTTGTGGGATGACATTAAGGACATCATACATGAAGAAGGCAAACGGTCATTAAAAATACAGAAAAGAAAGAAAAGGCCAAAGTGGATATCAGAAGAAACTCTGAAAATTGCTCTTGAACAATGAGTAGCTAAAGTAAACAGAAAAAATAATGAAGTAAAAGAGTTCGACAGAAGATTTCAAAGGGTGGCTCAAGAAGACAAAGTATTGTAATGAAATGTCCAAAGAACTTGAGTTAAAAAGCCAAAAGGGAAGAGCACAATTGACATTTCTCAAGCTAGAAGAATATATTCAAACCTCAAGTTTCAATATTGCAGGATTATATGGGGAAAATATTGAATGACACAGGAAGCATCAAAAGGAGATGGAAGGAATATACAGAGTTACTGTACCAAAAAAAAAAAAAAAAAAATTGGCTGACATTCAACCAGTTCAGTAGGTAGCATATGATCAAGAACTGATGGTATCAAAGGCAGAAGTCTAAGCTGCAGTGAAGGCATTGGCAAAAAACAAGCCTCCAGAAATTGACAGAATACCAACTGAGATGTTTCAATAAATGGCTGCAATACTAGAAACACTCACTCATCTATGCCAAAGATTTTGGAAGAAGCTACCTGGCCAACTGACTGGAAGAGATCCATGTTTGTGCCTATTCCAAAGATAGGTGATCCAACAGAATGCAGAAATTATCGAATGATATCATTATTATAACACACAAGTAAAATTTTGCTAAACATAATTCAAAAATGGTTGCAGCAGTACATCAATAGGGAACTGCCAGATATTTAAGCAGAATTCAGAAGAGGATGTGGAACAAGGGATATCATTGCTGATGGCAGATGATCTTGGCTGAAAGTAGAGAATACCAGAAAGATGTTTATCTGTGTTTTATTGACTATGCAAAGGCATTCAGCTGTGTGAATCATAACAAATTATGGGTGACATTGCAAAGAATGGGAATTCAAGAACACCTTATTGTGCTCATGTGGAACCTGTACATAGACAAAGAGGTAGCTGTTCTAACAGAACAAGGGGATACCGCAGGGTTTAAAATCAGGAAAGGTGTGTGTCAGGGTTGTATCCTTTCACCATACTTATTCAGTCTGTATGCTGTGCAAATAATCTGAGAAACTGGCCTATATGAAGAACTCAGCATCAAGATGGGAGGAAGACTCATTAACAACCTGCGATATGCAGACAACACAGCTTTGCTTGCTGAAACAGAAGAGGACTTGAAGCACTTACTGATGAAGATCAAAGACTACAGCCTTCAGTATGGATGACACCTCAACATAAAACAAAAATCCTCACAACCAGACCAATAAGCAACATCTTGATAAACTGAGAAAAGATTGAAGTCGTCAAGAATTTCATTTTACTTGGATCCACAATCAATGCTCATGGAAGCAGCAGTTAAGAAATCAAATGAAGCATCGTACTGGGCAAATCTGCTGCAAAAGACCTCTTAAAGTGTTAAAAAGTAAAGATGTTACTTTGAGGACTAAGGTGCACCTGATCCAAGCCATGGTATTTTCAATCACCTTGTATGCACTCAAAAGCTGGACAATGAATAAGGAAGGCCAAAGAGGAATTGAAGCCTTTGAATTATGGTGTTGGTGAAGAATATTGAATATACCGTGGACTGCCAGAAGAACGAACAAATCTGTCTTGGAAGAAGTACAGCCAGAATGCTCCTTAGAAGCAAGGATGGTGAGACTTCCTCTCACGTACTTTGGACATGTTATCAGGAGGAATCAGTCTCTGGAGAAGGACATCATGCTTAGTAAAGTAGAAAGTGAGCAGAAAAGAAAAAGACCCTCAGCAAGATGGATTGACACAGTGGCTCCAACAATGGGCTCAAACATAGCAACAATTGTGAGGATGGCGCAAGAATGGGCAGTGTTTCGTTCTGTCGTACGTAGGATAACTATGCACCGGAACCAACTCGACAGCACCTAACAACAACAACATCAAGGTCCTTAATATGCCCTTATCTTGTGACACAATATTTCTACTACCATTTTAAGTACTGAAAAAGCTTTTGTTTTAAGCTTTTTACAGCTAAATGTATGAGCAAATAAATACTTAACAATAGAGGACTAAATACAACATGAAGCATTCTCTTAATAGAACACAATGCAGTCATTAAGAATGATATATTTGAAGAGATTATAGTAACAGATATAAAAATGTTTTGTAAAAAAAGTAAAAATATCAGAATGTAAAACAAACAAAAACAATGCATAGAAGAAAAAAAAAAAAGACTGGAGAGAAATATACCAAAATAGTATTACAAATTTCTCTGAGCAATAGAAATACATATGATTTTTTCTTCTAGTTTGTGTATTTTACAAATTATCTAGAATAAGCATGTAACACTATTTAAATGAAAAAATCAGTAAAAAGAAAAAAAATTTTTTTTTTTTTTTTAATTAACTGTGTAGGGCACTGCTTTTATCAGACAATAATTACTTGACAAGAGAAAAGTCCTCATGCCTTTTCCCACTCTGGGCCATCAGTAAGACCTAACTCATCACACAGGATAATTGCAAAGTTGAACCTACATTGTACTGTCCTCTATTACTGCCTAAAACTTTGCCCCAAACCTCAGCAGCTTAAATCAACATTTATTATTTCACAGTTTCTATAGTCCTTAGAGAGGTTTTTTTTCTAGCCCAGGGCCTCTCCTGAGGTTGCAGTTCAGACATTGGCTTGGGCTACAGTTAACTGAAGGCTTGACTGGGGTTGGAGGATCTACTTCAAGATGGATCAGTCACATGGAGGTTGGAAGAAGGTTTCAGATACTTGCCACAGGGACTGGTTATCTATCTGTAAATCAGATGATATTTTTTGGCAGATATTATTTCAGAGCTGGTTTATCTCCATTTCTGTTTGATCTTCAGTTGTCAATATCTCCTAATATTTTATGTACTTGTCTGCCAGTTAAATAGTTAATAATCTGTAAAGCACCAATACATGAGAGAGCTGCTATTTAAAGGAGTCCTTTGTAAATCACATAATCCTTTTGTATTGTAAATAATTACTCCCTAATCTATCTGTGTAGTAAATTAAGGTTTTCACATGTCAGATTCTTCAAAAAACTCCAGGATGGAGAGGGCTCTGGGGATCTTGGAGGTTCCTTTGTGTTATTTTGACAGTTGGAGAGTCTGTTTTTAGCATATTCTTGGGTACTCCTAAAAAAAGCTAGCTATAACTACCAGGCATCTGAAGGTTAAGATTCAGTTCAAAGCTCTGGAGCTAGCTTGCATTAACAAGCTGTATAGCCTTAAGTGAATTACTTCGTCTCTCTAAACCTGTGGCCTCATCTGTAAAACCAACTCAGAAAGGTGCAAGGGGGTGGGGGTAAGGCTGGAATCATTAGTCTCTTTCAATACTAATAATCTGTGGTTCTAAATGGAATGACCTGGCCCCACAGGAATGATCTCATCCTAAACCATATTGAGCTTTAGTTGTTTCTGTTAGTCTTTCCCATTTGTAATTTTAATGAGCAGAACTAGCAACTATGCCACACCCTACTACAACTTCTAATTACAATGTTCTTCCTTTCAGATGCAGTCTATTCAAGGCATTAGGAATGTACCTAAAGAGCTCCTGGATAAAAGCTATTCCCTGTGTGATTTTTTAAAAAACTTGCTTCATGCCCTAGAAAGATGCCGGCTATTTCTGTTGATACTATGTATAATTTATTAATCTGAAGAATTTTAAAGAATTTATGTAATTTAAAGGTAACAGATATTATTGTACATAGTTGTATTTTGTAGTTTCTTCTGTAAATATTTATTTTTTCATAATGTTTAATATTAAGCTTTATATAATACTATTTTTCCACACTAAAGTGTTCATGGATTGTTCTACATAAAGTAATTTAACCTGTATGACAGGACTACTGGGAAAATGTATATAGAGGCTATTGCAGAGGCAATTCCTTAGGCCGTGATTTCTACCTATTTTGATAGTCACTGCATAGGCTAAAAGACAGGGTTGGAGAGAACGCATAGTGTGGCTAGCTTTGCTGTATGGCTGGCCTATGGGTCTTGAGATCCAAAGATGATGCACATGCCTTTTGGAGAAACATAATCATCAAAAACAGGTTTAGAGGGGGGAAAAAGATGAAGTGGCACCAAGGCTGATCTGGGTTGTTGTGCCTAAACTATTTCCTCTTTCTCCGGCCAAGGGTACAAGCCAAAGCGGTCAGCTCGGAGGCCATGTAACTTGCAAGGCAAACCCAAACTACAGGGTTGGGGGTTCTGATAGAGTATGATCCAAGCAAAAATGATGAAGTACTTGTGTTAAGAAGAATGCGAACTGTACCCCTGAAAGGAAACAATCATCGTGAGAATCAATCAACATGCACAGTGCTTGGAGATTATTTCACTACATTCCTATCAGTATCCAAATGAATACTGGAGGGTGGAGTGTGAACATGCATGCCCATATTTTAATGTATGTGTTGGTTTATGTGTGCATAGTAGTCTTCGTATTATTTCCAGTGGGCTGCATTCCTGGAAAAGTCAAAATTAGGCCAGTCATACTTGATTTTCTCACTAAAATAAGACTATGGTGGAAGATTATGCTCCTGATCAATGGATCTAATACCAACATTTTTAATGGAAATGTCCACAAACATCATATATAGTTGATTAAACAAACAACACAACAACAAGAAACTCAGTGGTGCTTAATAGAAAATTTTCCAGAATCAATCAGTGAAGTCAAAATGGCAAATAGTCACCTAAAGTAAACTGCATTTACTATAATAGACACTACAAACTCTGCTAAGTTTATCTTATGTCATGCCTTATTTTGACTATAACAAATTTCGGAAGTGGGTATTGCTTTCATCAGGGTCCAGTTCCAAGGGTCTCCTGGGGAAAATTTGAAAGATATCTGTATGGAATCCTCATGGCTACCTGAGAAGATGAGCGAGGAATATTTGCCTTTTTCTCATTACAAATTTCTCTGTAATAAACTTAGTAATTAGAGGTCAAGTTTGTTGATCTCACACCTTCATTTGCAGAAAGAATACATTTTTTTCAAAGCATATATTTTTGCTACTTACCATAAAGCCCCATAAGTAATATTGTGGATATAATTTGCCTAGTAACATCTAAAATAGCTATCTATAGTTATGTAAATCTACACCCAAACTAGCAAAAATGCCAGGGCTATTTGAAGGTTATAAAAACGGTAAAAATCTTCATAAGAATAAATGGGAAGTGTAACAAGAAGATTCAGAGTTTTCACAGTGTCTTTGTGTTCAATGCTCTTGTGAAATGACAGTGTTAAGCTGTGATTCTGTATCGGGGAACTAGGCGGATCTTCTAGAAATGAAAAGGAACAACATATGTGTAAGTGAGGCAGATGGACCAATAGAAAATAAAGGTCAGAGATTTATGAGCTATGGCATCTATTAGGAATAACTTTTCCTACATTATTTTAAAAAAGGCAAGACAAAAACAAATCAGAATTTTGAACTAATGTTGCTGGGGCAAAGCACATTAATGCATGGAAAGATAAATTCATATTCATATGCAACATTCATTCAGAAAACTTTTAGTAAGTGCCTGCAACCCGATATGCACTGTTCCAGAAAACTACACATTTCTACTCACATAAGGCGCGCGAGAACATCCTAAACATCCTAATAGTAATGTTAGGCTTGCTGTACTACCTTCAATTAAGCTTAAAAGAGGGCTTCAGCAAGGCAGTGAGATAACTGAGCCAGCCAGTCCAGGACAGCAGCAGCTCCACAGGCCACACACTGGTGAGTGTTGATGCTGTTTCAGTAGCAAGCTAGTGCATCTAGAAGAGAGAGCAATTAATTGCACAAACCAGGAATTAAAACTATAAAAAACCTACACATCTGTAATAGTAAATAACCCTCACATACCTCGGCCATGCCTGGGGGTGGAATCTGAGTTATGAAAATGAATGTGACAAGGGAAAACCAGGTTTTTTTAGTCTAATCCAGGAAATGCTTATTACTACGCTACACCTTTCTAATTTTAAATCTCCTTAGCAACAAATGTTTCACTGTTCTCTCTGAGAAGAGGAAATACATAATCTAGTTGATCTATTTATTAAATTTTGGAGGGGAAAAAAAGGTTTCATTGACATTCAGCCCAACTGGGTGCATTTTAATTTAATCCCATCATGTGCTACATCTTGGTAAACATTCCATTTCCTGTCTTGGTGGGCATCCTGTCTGCGCACCTGTGCCATGCACTTTAATTGTGAAGGCATCAAAGTGCTTTGGACCTATCAAAGGCTTGGAGAGTTCCATCTTGCATCTTAATAATTATTTATCCAAGTTCTCTATAATTAACTCCTTTAATCTCTTCTCATTAAATCAATTTCTTATTATCGTTCTGTTGTTCTCTGGATGGCAGCCAACTTTTCAACCCTTGAAATCAGGTATTTCAAAGACTCACGTTTCTGTCTTGGCTTGCACGTATTTGTTCTAAGTAATTTACCATCTCTTATCACTTTGAGCCCTCTCTTCACAACTTGCTCCCCTTCCCCCTATTGAATGTTTGTTTTCCCAGTCAAATGTGATTCTATTTTTGGCTTATTTTATCTCCTTACACCCCTTAGTATAATTTCATAGTCTTTTCAGGCCCTGCTTTACACAAGAAATGACCATGATTCCACTTTTAAATAGTAAAATGGCCATAGCTCACAGTTATGTTGGGGGTAGTTTTATCTGGGGAGGTGTTTAATTACTTTTGTTATTACCTCTTGAAAGAAAGTCCAAAATGACATAAGAATATAATATGCAACCAGTAAGCAGACTCCCAACAATACAAAAATACACCTCACATGTTATACTTCACACTCTGATTCTCTTGCTTTGGTGCCTAAGAATACAGTTCTTATATTAAACACTTTTTGCAATAAAATTCTTGGGCTGTATACTAAATTCTTACTCACTTAGCTTTTGGGGAATTGTCTGAGGTTGGAATCCTGAAATCATAAACCTATCAAATATGTATGATAGGAATGGTAAGATTCGAGCACCAACTCTGAAATGCTCTAGAAAGTGTTTACTTCATACACATTGGCCAGACCAAACCAAACTTGGTGGAAAACAATAGGTAATAAATAAGCTGATCATTTGGGGTAGCGGTTCAAAGGCTCTCCGGGCTCTCCTTCATTGAGGAGATGAAAGTCACTGATCAGCCAAGAAGAAATGACTTCTTTTCCCCCAAAGTGGCAGCGAACAAGCCCTCAACAGTACCTCATCCCTGAAGAGTCAAGTAGAAAGTGCCCTGTCAGTCCAAATGCCTCGTTAAGTATCTGAGTGTTTTTAACCTGAAGTTTAGAGTCACATCAAGTATTCAAAAAGCATTTCATATCAAAGGAAAATCTGTAAGCCATAACTGCAAAAAGCAAGTGAAATGATGCAAAGAAGGGAAAACATTTGAAAAGGGAAGCTAAAAACGTCATCAAGAGGAGAAAATGGAATCCGTTCTGTATGACTAGATTGTTCTTTGAAATTGTCGTCACACGTTTCTATTAGGATATATTGCCCTTTTGGGTATTCACTTTGACTACATTGGCCAAATGATTTAGTGGATAAGACACTGAATTGACTAATTTAGCCTTGTGAATTTACCGGGTGTTTGACTAAATTTACCGGGTTTGGCATTCTAAAGACACAGCCTTAGATTCTCATAGTGGATGATGCCTTTGAAAATGTTTGGCCATTTTAGTTAAATTGCAGAATAACATTTGATGGAGCCATAATAATAGCAAAAAATCTATTCTAAAAATTGTTTCTAGCAATGAAAATACCTTTGGCTGAAAGAATACTCTTGACTTGTATGAGGCACGATGGGGAAATGTATGCAACAAAAATAAGGCATTTTAATTTTTGAAAGATTGCCTATATAGATACATTCATTCAATAAGATAATTGTTGGTGAATGCTCCTAAAATGGGTTTATGTAATGGAGATAAAAGGTCTATTAACAGATTTATCAAAGATTATTTTCATAACCTAAGTGATTAAGAGCTTGGCTGTTATCCAAAACATCAGCAGTTCAAATCCACCAACCGCTCCTTGGAAACCCTATGGAGCAGTTCTACTCTGTCCTATAGGGCCACTATGAGTTGGAATTGACTCAATGGCAATGGGTTTGGTTTTGGTTTTGATTTACATGCCAGTGCATATAGGGACCAGTCCCTGAAGAAAGACATCATGCTTGGTAGAGTAGAGGGTCAGCAAAAGAGGAAGACCCTCAATGACATGGATTGACTCAGTGGCTGAAACAGTGAGCTCAGACACAGCAACGACTGTGAGGATGGTGCAGGACCAAGCAGTGTTTCCCTCTGTTGTACATAGGGTCGCTATGAGTCAGAACTGACTCAATGGCACCTAACAACATATGCCAATGCATATGATTTTATATAAGATACCAAAATAAGTTATGCAAAACTGTGAATAATGTCATACAAATGCAATTTGTCCCTTCTAGAATATTCACAAGAAGGATTAGTTATGGCTGTTTTGTGCCTTAAGTAATTTCTTTTAAAAAATACTATTCTCACCCTAAGAGTAAGCTTTCTGTTATGCTCAAAATGCTGTGTTTTAATAGCTGTGTATGTAGATAAGCATCCCATTAGAAAGGGAGTATGTGCAATTGTGGCTTTATGAGTTTGTAGCAGAGTTGGGCAGTGTTCTGTCCACAAGCTAGTGGACAAGTCTGCAACAGCCTTCGTGGCACTTCCTGGTCGACCACACCAACAAAAGGGTGCACCAATGTTCTTACCTGAAGAATACTTGAAGATCCCTGCTCTTCCATGCTGAGCTCCTCAGGCTTTAAGTTCTTCAAGGACAAGAACCAAGTCTTTAATCTCTTCTCTACCTTGTAGAGATTGGTGCACAGCTCATATATTATATTCAACGTACACTGTTTGAGTGTAAATTGCCTGATACTTTGGATGTAAGGTAGTCAGTGTCTAATAATACTATTACTTGTGGGGGTTCATCCGGCTATTCCTTGTGAAGCTTAAATAAATAATGTAAATGATTCCAGCAACTGAGCTTATTATGTTCTATAGTAGAGCACTTTTGTTTTACATCATTTATTCTTTCTCTGCAAATCTGGTTATTTAAAATGGTAGTAGACGATTCTTTCTTTCTTTTTTCCCATACTATTGCATCCAACCACAGTATTTGCGTTTCTAACTAACTCTATTTGAACAGAGAATTTCATTAGTCCTGCTTATTTAAAGTATGTATTTGTTTATTTTCATATGTGTAACTGTGGCCAAGAAATCTATGTAGTACCTTACATACCCTCTCACTAGCACAGGAATAAAACTGCTGTTTGTTGAAGCAGAGTGTCCTGTCTTCTCATTTATTAGTTTTCGTCATCATTATGTTCAGAAGAAAGGTCAGAAGTGATTGCTTTTAAATAAGAAAATCTTCCAAGCCATTATCATGAACAACATGGTTGGCTTCACCTTTATTCCTGTAAGTGGTGAATCGGTTGCCGACAGTGTTGTGTACATATAATAGACCCTCCAGTTGACTGCCTCCAACTGAATTCTTGTTTTCAGTTCCTTAGTTCATTAGTAATCAAAATGTCATCTATTACCAACAGTGTTGGTGGGTTCTCAGAGGCGCCGCCCCAGCTAGTCACCATGAGCCCCTCAGAGGCACTTCACACATTAGTGGACAGTGACATTTGGTAAAGAGCTGCTGTGCCTATTTCCAGAAAGATGAATTTGTCTTTTGCTTTTTTCATATTTCAGTTAAAAAATCAGTGTCCTTCTTTAAAATGCCAGTATTTCATATTTCTGCAACTTACAGAAACCTTTATTTAAAAAAAAAGTAAAGCAATCCTGCTTTTTAAAACAAGTCTTCTGAATTCAAATAATTAGGTTAACAAAACTAATTTGACCTATGAGCCTGCATTTTTTTTCCCAAAGTAGCTGTTTGCTGGAAATTGCTCTTAAAGAAAAAGAAACGATCACAATTTGAACTAACCTTTGGTAATTTTGCTGAAACATCACCCACAATCAGAGAATTTTAGAAGTGGAAGGGCCACCAGAGGGATTTACATTAAAGTAAACCAAAACCCAAGTTTAAAAGTGATATAGCAAAATAGAGCTGAAATTGAAGCTGGTCTTTCTCTTGCTCCCTGGGGAGGACTTGTCTACCTATAAATTTAGAAAAATACGAAAGTTGCTCAGAAGCCAATGGACACAACAACCATCTCCAACAGGGAAACCGAAGCGTCAGTGGAACCTTCAACCTTGCGTAATTAGTCCTCTCATTTTTCCGTTTCATATGTCTGGAGACGTCCATTTTTTAAACAGATTTCAGACTGTATTTTACAGTCGTACCTTTAAAAAAGTCATCATAATAGTAAAGCTGAAAAAGTATTGAGTAATAAAGGGAACCCTGGTAGCGTAGTGGTTAAGTGCTATGGCTGCTAACCAAAAGGTCAGTAGTTTGCATCCACCAGGCACGGCTTGGAACTCTATGGGGCAGTTCTACTCTGCCCTATAGGGTCGCTATGAGTCTGAATCAACTCAATGGCACTGGGTTTAAGAAAGGGGAAAACATGATTTTCTAACATAATACTATTATAAAAATTCATTAAAAGCCAATTAAATCAAATCACCTAGATTCCAAATGAGGTACTACAGCTAGATGTTGAGAGAATTGGCAAGACTTGATGTCTCCTGTAAAAGAAGCATTCATAACAGAAGAGTAAACATTCAATGGAAGAATTCAGGCCTGAGTAATAGAGAAAACCATGCAGGATGGTCCTGTGCAGGTGGAGTTAATAAGCGTTCACCTCCTTGCCGAAGGTGGTGAAAAACCCCAGTGGCCTTGCTCACTAAAGTGTCTTCTCCACCCAGTACTTGGGAGGAAAATGTTATTATTACAGTAAAAAAATTGTTGATTTGAGTGAAGCTTGCCTTTTTTCTGGAGCTTTTTTTAATGATGCAAGGGTCTTTGTTTAAATTATCTTAATGTAAAATAACTTTTTTCTTTGCTCTTAGAGCTCCTGATCCCAGAAAGAAACCAGGCATCTAGTTAAGTCTTTGAAAGGAGGTAGAAATGAAATATGGTTCCTGTCTCTACTAGCCTGCTTCAAACTGTTGGTGGTCAAGAAGGTTCTGTGACTTAGGCCTTGCCAAGGAGCTAAGGTAAAAATTAAAAAAAAGCAAAACAAAAAACTGACAATACAACTACAGAAACAAAAGGCAATAAAAGTAGAAAAGTTCAGAAGCCAGGGAACATCACTTTTGAGAGTGGGAAGCCATTCCGAAGTATAACCTCTAATAATGTCACACCATTTTGTAAAATATACAAATTAAATTTTTTAAGCCATCTTTTGTCCCTAAAGAATTTTCCAGTGACTGCTGACCCATCTTCACTCAAGTAGGTATTCTTTCCCCACATGTGACAGATGGCCAAGGAAAGAAACCACAATCTACCTGCAAAGAATAATACATCAGCAGTAGATAAAGGTAACCCTAGACAGAAGGAGAAATAAAATGACTGATCCTACGTTGTTGTTCCCACCTCCATACAAATAAAACTAACAGTGAGAGCTAGAGTCTGAAGGACTTATCGGAATCCTTAAACCCTTTGCCGTAGATTTTCAAATCAACCTGAGAGGAAGAAAGAAGCTTGAAAATATGCTGAGTGAAATAAGTTAGTCACAAAGAACAGATATTATATGATTCCATTTGTATGAAATATCTAGAATAAGCAAGCGTATTAATCCGTTGCCGTTGAGTCAATTCCAACCCAGAGAGACCCTATAGGACAGCATAGAACTGCCCCAAAGCGTTTCCAGGGAGCAGCTGGTGGATTCAAACTGTTCACCTTTTGGTTAGCAGCCGTATCACTTAACCACGGTGCCACGAGGGCTCCAGGCAATTGTATGTAAACCAAAACCATACCCACTGCAGTTGAGTCGATTCCAACTCATAGTGATCCTACAGGACAGAGTAGACCGACCCCATAGAGTTAAAACCAAAAAACCAAACCCATTGCCATGGAATTGATTCCGACTCATAGTGGCCCTGTAGGGCAGAGTAGAACTGCCCCATAGAGTTAGAGACCTAAATTTATTAGTGGTTACCAAGGGCGGGCAGAAGGGAGGGGGAAAGGAAAACTTGCTGCTTGGGGGACACTAAGCTTCTGTTAAGGGTGCTGAAAAAATCTGAGAACAGATAAGGGTGATGGTAGAGCAGCATGATGAACATAAATTGATCACTGAACTGTACATGTGAAGAATGTTTTGTTACATATATATTTACCATAAAAAAAAAAAAGAGCTACAGAAGAGGACTGTATGCTTAATCTCTAATATGGTTAATAAAGTTGTCACATTTAGACAAAGCTTTTTACTCTTAAAAAAACATTGTCTTATTGAATTCCTTCAACTGCCATATAATACAGATTACTGGAAATTCCTACTTTACAGATAAGGGAGTAGAAGCACAGAAAGGGCCAGGGGGTTGGCCCCACATTTAGCCTAAGAATGGAAAAACAGTGAATGTATATTGTGCACTATCTGTGTGCTGAACATTCTATATGTATCATCCAATTTAACTCTTCACACAATCCTTTTTATTAGCCCTAATGGGAAGCTTACAGAGACAAAGTAATCTGCCTGAAGCCATACAAGGCCCAAGCCTGGGTTCCAGCTCAGATCCTTCTGACTTTAAAATGTGACCTCTTAACCTCTATGCCCGTATATCTCAACACGTGGTCCCCAGAGCAGCAGCAGCAGCACCCAGGACCTTGTTAGAAACGCAGATTCTCAGCCCCACTCCAGTCCAGCTGAATCAGAAACTCTGTGGCTTGGGCCCAGCAATCTCTGTTTTGACTAGCCCTCCCGGGGATGCTGATGCACTTGAAAGTTTAAACACCACTGCTCTGCCTTAAGTTTGGGCAACCTACTGGCTTTGTAGCTTCTCATTAGTCAAATTTAACTCTTTGAAACGAAACTCTATAACTTGCCCTGTGTAACAAAGAGGAACCGTGATGTATAATATTTTTGAGCCCTTATCTAGTACATTTAAATAAAAAAAAAAAGTACTCCATAAATGTTAGCTAGGAGCCCTGGCAGTCCACTGGCTAAGCACTCAGCTGCTAACAAAAATGTTGGCAGTTCAAACCCACCCAGAGGCTCCATGGGAGAAACACCTGACAATCTGCTCCCAGAAAGATTGAACCAAAAACCAAACCTGTTGCCACTGAGTTGATTCCAACTGTTAGCGACCCTATAAGACAGAGTAGAACTGCCTCATACGATTTCCAAGGAGCAGCTGATGGATTCGAACTGCCAACATTTTTGTTAGCAGCTGAGCTCTTAAGAACCCCATACGGCAGTTCTACTCTGTCACACGGGGTCGCTATGAATCAGAATCAACTCGATGGCACCTAATAACAACAATAAATATTAGCTGCTATTACAACTATGTGCCAAGTACTGCTCTGAACTGCTTTAATTGCATGGTCTCATTTAATCCTCTCAAAAATAAATAAAATCTATTATTATTATTCCCATTCTACAGATGAAGCACAGAGAGGCACAGAGAGAATACGTATCTTGCCCAAGGTCACATAGCTACCAATTGTCAGAGTCTTAATCTGAAATGGACAGTCTAATTCTAGAGCTTGTGTTCTTAACCACTTCCTTGTGTATCATGGGGTGGGAAAAAGGTAAATTCCATTTCAAAGCTTGAATTAAATTCAGTTTTGGGCCTCCAGCTTCCCATTCAGTTTTGCAGATTCACAATATGGGCTGCAAATCACTTTCTTCCACCTTTACCCTATTCGACTGTTGTTCAAAGCCTCTTCAGTCCATTAGCCCTAATGTTGATGGCCCTCCTAGGATTTTAGACAACTGTGATAGCACAGTCATCCACTCTAAATTCAATCCCATCTGCTACTTCTGGGGGCCCAGGAATATGCTGCTAGACAATTCTCAGGATGACGATAAATTCTGAGGGCAAAAGGACAGTGATTGATTGTCCTGTGTACAGAACTTGCATGTCAGTTGGGAGACATAAAGAATGAGAAGAACTCACAAAGAGGAATCCACAAATTAGGTGCAGGGAATGGACTCCAGAATGGAGCTCCCAAATCTCAGAGATTTGAATAAACACAGGCTGTAAAAGTCAGGCCCAAATGAATGCTGAGCCACTTGGAAAAAGGAAAGGAAACAGGAGCAGGTTTCTACAGCACTGTTTAGATCAAGCAAGCCAAAGAAAGCAAGTATTACCTAAGCCATGAGGAGTGAGAAAGAACGAGGGACAGGTTTGTCAGGACCTCGAAGGTACCATTGCAACTCCAAACCAAGCCATGAACAAGAAAAGTGTGCTAAAATGTTCATTCATGGCTTCCATTTGGGTAAAGATAGCACTGATGCAGCAGTCAGGGGTCCAGCAGGAAGCAGCTGGCACACTCAGATAGGGGAATGATTTAACCGCAACACAGGGATCATTTGCCAACAGGGTTTCAACTCTCCTTCAAAGGCTCTTTAGTCCATTAGCCCTAATGTTGATGTCCTGCTCAGCAAACAAAGGGACCATTAACCAGGAAGTGGGCAGGCTTCCTGGCTCCCCTGGTATTTCCTTGGCTCTTCTCCCTTCACCCCTACCCCACCCCTAGCAACTTCCCAGAGGCTATGCATATAGTGAGCCAGGCAATATGCCACAAGGAGGAAAGCACAGGTTTTGGGGTAGAACAGTACAATCTAGATTCACTTAAAAGCTGGGTGACTTTGGGCAAGTCCCGAGGACTGGTTTTCTTTGCCATCCATACCTCCTGAATAGGAAGTCATCATCCACTCCCCTAATTGTTGCTGTTTCTATCAGCTTTCTAAATAGCCAAACTCTTCTCTATATCACTGTCCTCTTGGGTCCAGGTCATATCATCCCTTCCAGCCCCAGAAGTCCCCTGTGTGGTCTCTTTGCCTCTGGCATTGTCCCCACTCAAGTTCACCCTCCACATTGCCAATAGAGTGACTTGTCTAAAATCCAAACCCACCCTACCCTGTTCCTTCTGAAATGGACCAGTGATTCCCAATCAGGCACAAGGTGCAGTCTAGGCTCCTTGGCAGACATATAAGGTCTTTTATGACGTGGCCTGTATCGACCTCCTCAGCTGTACCTGTAGCCACTCCTCTCCTTGCAGTTTAGGCTTCATTGTCTCAAATCACTTGGGGTTTCTAGAATGCTCATGGCTCTTTTGTACCTTTTGCTCTTGTATATTCCATTCTTTCCAGCTAAAATCATTCTCACCTCTTCTCTGACACCCAGATTTGGTCACAGAGAGGCCAGGAAGGTTATTAGTCAAGGCCTTGCTCTCACAAATTGTAGCAATATAGCCCTTTGATTTTATCTACAAATAAATGTAGACTCACAGAGGTGCGCTGACAGGAATGAGAGAAGACATGCTCTGTATAACTTTAAACTCATTATTGAGCCAATCAACCTATGCTGCTGTTGCTGTTGTTAGGTACCATCAAGTTGATTTCAGCTATAGTGACCCTATGTGACAGGGTAGAACAGCCCCACAAAGTTTTCTAGGCTAATCATTACGGGAGCAGATCACCAGGTCTTTTCTCCTGAAGAGCCACTGAGTGGGTTTGAGTTGCCAAGCTTTTGGTTAGCAGCTAAGCACTTAACCACAGCATCACCAGGACTCCTTAATCAACCTGTAGTGTATTATAAAGTAATTTTTTAATAAGTCCTTTCATTATTTTGTGAATTGCACAATTTTTGTAATCCTGTTTAGGCATTTTTTTTAATTTGAGGTTTAATTTATGTCTTTACTATACCAGGAGATCCAAAAGATGGCAAGATCAGAGTCTCCCTTGACCTCTGAGACCTGCTCTAACCTACCCCCACAAACTTTCTACTCCTGGACTACATCTGCAGCTATAGAGATATTTATCATTGCCCATGGCACATTATGTTGAAATGATTTGTTTTGTCTTCCTTGTCAGACTGCTTGAGAACTATTTCTTCAATGCACCCAGCAAACAAATTCAAGGCTGATTCTAGATTATAATAATAATTTGTTGTTGTTGTGTGCCGTGGAGTTGATTCCGACTCACAGTGACCTTATAGGACAGAGTAGAACTGTCCCATAGGGCTTCCTAGGTTGAAATCTTTCTGGGAGCTAATCGCCAGGTGCTTTCTCCCAGGGAGCCACTGGTGGGTTCGAACTGCCAACATTTTGGTTAGCAGCTGAGCACTTTAACCTTGGCACTACCAGGGCTCCCATAATAATAGGTAATATATAATATTAAAAGACACATTTCAACAAAGGACTTGTATTATACATTGTATTTTAACTCATTTGAATTGATTTAATCTGCTCAAAGATCCTATGAAATGGGAAAATATGACCTAGGAAAGTCACAGCTAATAAACGGCAGAGTCCAAGATACAAACCCAGGCAGTCTGACTTCAGGCAATGTGCTCAACCACTCCATGAGTATTCTTATATGTAAGTGTGCATCAGAAACACCTGGAAGTCTTATTAAAACACTGATTGCTGGGCCTTCCATAGTGTTTCTAAATCAGAAAATTTATACTACGGCTTTGAACTGGTTCAGTCCAGTTCCAACCCCTGTACAGAATCTGCATCTCTAACAAGTACACAGAAGTTATACATAAGAATCACCTGGGGATCTTTTTGAAATGTAGATTCTGATTCAGTATATCTGGAGTGGCAATGCAAATTTTCAGCAGGGAATTTGTTAGAAATGCAAATTCTCAGCAGCATTTCAAACTGGAATGAACCAGTTCAAAGCCTTGATTTACACTACACTCTGGGTTTTTTTGGATCCCTGGTGGCAAAGTGGTTCAAAGCTCGGCTGTTAACCAAAAGATCAGCACTTCAAATCTACCAGGCATTCCTTGGAAACCCTATGGGCAGTTCTACTCTGTCCTATAGGGTCTTAATGAGTCCAAATTGACTCGATGGCAACAGGTTTAGTTTTTTTAGTTTCTGTGCTATCCAAAATAATGAACCCAAATTTTAAGTTACTGTATGAAATTCCCCCCAAGTGTCTGTCAGTTTGTCCTACTGTGGGGAATTGCGTGTTGCTGTGATGCTGGAAGTTATGCCACCAGTATTCAAATACCTGCAGGGTCACACATGAAGGACAGGCTTTAGCCGAGCTTCCAGAATAAGACAGAAAAGGAAGAAATACCTGGTGGTCTACTTCTTAAAAGAATTTTCCACTGAAAACCTGTGAATAGCAGCCAAACATTGTCTGATACAGTGCCGGAAGATGAGCTCCTCAGATTGGAAGGCGCTCAAGAGATGACTGGGGAAGACCTGCCTCCTCCAAGTAGAGTCAACCTTAATGACATGGATGGAGTCAAGCCTTCGTGACCTTCATTTGTCATGTGGCATGACTCAAAATGAGAAGAAACAGATGCAAATATCCATTAATAATCACAACATGGAATGTCTAGAGTATGAACCTAGAAAAATTGGAAATCATCAGAAATGAAATAGAATGCATAAACTTCAATATCCTAGGCATTAGTGAGCTGAAATGGACTAGTATTGGCCATTTTGAGTTGGACAATTATATGGTCTACTACCCCAGGAATGACAACTTGAAGAGGAATGGCTTTGCATTCATTGTCAAAAAGAACATTTCAAGATCTATCCTGTCAGTGATAGGATAATATCCATATGCCTACAAGGAAGACCAGTTAATACAACTATTATTCAAATTTATGCACCAATCACTAAGGCCAAAGATGAAATTGAAGACTTCTACCAACTTCTACAGTCTGAAATTGATCAAACATGGAATCAGGATGCACTGATAATTACTGATGATTGGAATGTGAAAACTGGAAACAAAGAAGAAGGATCAGTAGTTGGAAAACATGCTGTTACTAATAGAAATGATGCCAGAGATCGAATGATAGAATTTTGCAAGATCAATGACTTCTTCATTGCAAATACCTTTTTTCAACAACATAAATGGTGCCTATACACATGGACCTCACCAGATGGAATATACAGGAATCAAATTGACTACATCTGTGGAAAGAGACAATGGAAAAGCTCAATATCATCAGTCAGAACAAAGCCAGGGGCTGACTGTGGAACAGACCATCAATTGTTCATATGCAAGTTCAAGTTAAAACGGAAGAAAATTAGAAGAAGCCCACAAGAGTCAAAGTATGACCTTGAGTATATCCCACCTGAATTTAGAGACCATCTCAAGAATAGATTTGATGCATTGAGCACCAATGACTGAAGATCAGACGAGTTGTGGAATGACATCAAGACATCATACATGAAGAAAGCAAGAGGTCATTAAAAATACAGGAAAGACAGAAAAGAACAAAGTGCATGTCAGAAGAGACTCTGAAAATTGCTCTTGAACATCAAGTAGCTAAAGCAAAAGAAAGAAACGATGAAGTAAAAGAGCTCAAACAGAAGATATCAAAGGGCAGCTCGAGAAGACGAAGTATTATAATGAAACATGCAAAGACTTGAAGATAGAAAACCAAAAGGGAAGAACAAGCTTCGCATTTCTCAAGCTGAAAGAACTGAGGAAAAAATTCAAGCCTCGAGTTGCAATATTGAAGGATTCTATGAGAAAAATATTAAATGATGTGAGAAGTATCAAAAGAAGATGGAAGGAATACACAGAGTCACTATATCAAAAAGAATTGGTCGACAGCTAGGAAGTGGAAGCAAGATGGCAGAATAGACAGATGCTTCCAGTGAGACCTCTTTATAACAAAGACCCAAAAAAACAAGTGAAACAAGTATATTTATGACAAGTAGGAGCTCTGAGCATCAAAGGCAACCTTAGAAAATGAAATGAGGGGCAGGGGAAGAAAGAGACGGTTCAGAAGTAGAGAGGAGTTACTGGACCTGAATTGCAAAGAGCTCTCAGGCACCATTCCTGGAGCAGTGGCAGTGGGCTGGTACTAGCATTTGGCCACAGTTTCCTCAGGGAAAGGCAGCCAGCCACACAGCCTACTCATGCCTCCGGAACCAGAGAAGAACGGCGCTCTCGGCAAAACCTAAGTAAAAGAAAAAGCTAAGTACTTGCATATATTTTACCATGCCCACCACCCCCAAGCTGGCTTCAGCAGCTGAATACCTTGGGCCTGAGATAGTCCCTGTTGAGCACGTAGAGCCATCCTTTGAGCCTTGAAGAAGGAAAAAATTTGCAATTAGGGGAAAAGATAATTTGCCAGCTCCACTAACTGGGGGAGTTCAGGACAGAAGCAGCTCCTGTCCAGGCATAAACAGTCTGTGGACTTTGAGTAACTTTCCCCTCTGCATGGACCTGTGTGGGCCTATTTTGGGAGAATAGGCCTTTCTTGGCAGACTACAACCATTTCAGATGTGCAGCGGAGAGATGAGTGTTTGATGTTTGACATTGCTTTGCCTGTTAAACAGGGTCCTCACCTACCCACATCAGGGGACTAAGGACTAGTAAGCTCCACTCAGGTCACCCACCTGTGACAGGGGTCCAAGGATAACTGGTACCTCCCAGTCCTTACAACCAAAAACACTGGGTGCCTATGGTCCATCTGCAGAATCCACCCACCTGCACATTCTAGGGAACAGGGACACACTTTCCTCAGAGACACATGGGAGACGATTCTCAGCTCCTTGCCTTGTTCAGAGTGTGACCCCCTGCTGCAACTAGATACCAGTACCTACACCAATCACCCCAGCCCCTCTAAGACTGTAGGACAGAGCACGTACCACACACTTGATGATCAGCTACCTGGAAACCTGAGCTGAATTCATACAAGAAAAGTGAATGGACTCCTAGAATGATATACCTGATAACAGCTCTAGCCATCGGGGCACAGGACATCAGAGCTCCAAAGGCAAAAATAATCAAGCTAGCTCACTCAAGCAACACATTTGGACATATCAGAACAAAACAAAGCAAGAAGCTATTACACAGTAAGCAAACATAAAATAAACTAATACAATAACTTATAGATGGCTCGGAGACAGCAGTCAATATCGAGTCACATAAAGAAACAGAACATGACCATCTCAACAAGCTCTCAAAACAAAGAATCAAGGGATCTTCTAGATGAAAGTGCATTCCTGGAATTACCAGAGGCAGAATACAAAAGATTAATATACAGAACCCTTCAAGACATCAGGAAGGAAATGAGGCAATATGCAGAACAACCCAAGGAACACACAGATAAAGCAAGAGAAGAAATTAAAAAGATTATTCAGGAACATAACGAAAAATTTAGTACGCTGGAAAAATCCGTAGACAGCAATCAGAAATTAAGAAGATTAACAATAAAATGGCAGAAGCATACAACTCAATAGAAAGTTAGAGGAGTGGAAACAAGCAAGTGGAAGGCAGAATTTCTGAACTTGAAGATAAAGCACTTGGCATTAATATATTTGAAGAAAAATCATATGAAAGAATTTTTAAAAATGAAGAAAACTTAAGAATCATGTGGGACTCCATCAAGAGAAATAACCTGCGAGTAATTGAAGTACCAGAACAGAGGGATAACAGAAAATACACAGAGAATTGCTGATCTATTGGCAGAAAACATCCCTGATATCATGAAAGATGAGAAGATATCTATCCAAGATGCTCATCGAACTCCACATAAGGTAGATGTTAAAAGAAAGTCACCAAGACATATTATAATCAAACTTGCCAAAACCAAAGATAAAGAGAGAATTGTAAGAGCAGCGAGGGATAAAAGAAAAGTCACCTACAAAGGAGAGCCAATAAGATAAGCTCAGACTACTCAGCAGAAACCATGCAGGCAAGAAGGCCATGGGACAACTTATTTAAAAACTTAAAGAAAAAAATTGCCACCCAAGAATCATATATCCAGCAAAACTGTCTCTTAAATATGAAGGTGAAATTAGGACATTTCCAGATAAACAGACGTTTAGGGACTCATAAAAACCAAACCAAAACTACAAGAAATACTAAAGGAGGTTCTTGGGTTAGAAAATCAATAATATCAGGTATCAATCCAAGACTAGAACACTGGGCAGAACAATCAGAAGTCAACCCAGAAAGGGAAATCAAAAAGCAAAGCAAGATTTAAAAAATGCTCAAAACAGGGTAACAGCGATGTTATTATGTAAAAGAAGACAGCATTAAAACAATAAAGACGGACTAAGAAATGTAATCATAGATCTTCCATGTGGAGAGGAAGATACAGAGATACAAAGAAATAAAAGTTAGGTTTAAATTTAGAAAAATAGGGTAAATAATAAATTAACCAAAAAGGAGACAAACTATCCTACACATCAAAATAAAATACAAGAAAAAAAATAGAGACTCAGCAGAAACAAAATCAACAACACAAATATGAGGAAAGGACAATATATAAAGATAATCTACTCAGCACATAAAATTAAGTGGGGAAAAGGAAACTGTCACCAACACATGGAAAAAGACACAAAATGATAGCACTAAATTCATACCTATCTATAATTATGCTGAATGTAAATGGATCAAATGCACCAGTAAAGAGACAGAGAGTGGCAGAATGGATTAGAAAACACGATCCACCTATATGCTGCCTACAACAGACACACCATAGACTTAGAGATACAAACAAGCTAAAAATCAAAGGATGGAAAAAAAATACATCAAGCAAACAGCAATCAAAAAAGAGCAGGAGTGGCAATATTAATTTCTGACAAAATAGACTTTAAAGTTAAATCCAACAGAAAGGATAAGGAAGGACACTATACAATAATTAAAGGGACAATATACCAAGAAGATACAACCATATTAAATATTTATGCACCCAGTGACAGGGCTGCAAGATGCATAAAACAAACTCTAACAGCATTGAAAAGTGAGATAGACAGCTCCACAATAATAGTAGACTTCAACACACCACTTTCGGTGAAGGACAGGACATCCAGAAAGAAATTCAATAAAGACACAGAAAATCTAAATGCCACAATAAACCAACTTGACCTCATAGACATATACAGAACACTCCACTCAAAGCAACCAAGTATACTTTCTTTTCTAGTGCACACGGAACATTCTCTAGAATAGACCACATATTAGGTCATAAAGCAAGCCTTAGCAGAATCCAAAACATTGAAATATTACAAAACATCTTCTCAGATCATAAGCCCATAAAAGTGGAAATCAATAACAGAAAAAAGCAGGGAAAAGAAATCAAACACTTGGAAACTGAACAATACCCTGCTCAAAAAGGACTGGATTATAGAAGACATTAAGGATGGAATAAAGAAATTCATAGAATCCAATGAAAATGAAAACACTTCCTATCAGAACCTTTGGGACACAGTGAAAGCAGTGCTCAGAGGTCAATTTATATCAATAAATGCACACATACAAAAAGAAGAAAGGGCCAAAATCAAAGAGTTATCCCTACAACTTGAACAAATAGAGAGAGAGAAACAAAAGAAACCCACAGGCACCAGAAGAAAACAAATAATAAAAGTTAGAGCAGAACTAAATGAAATAGAAAACAGAAAAACAATTAAAAGAATTAACAAGACCAAAAGCTGGTTCTTCGAGAAACTCAACAAAATTGATAAACCATTGGCCAAACTGACAGAAGAAAAGCAGAAGAGGAAGCAAATACCCTGAATAAGAAATGAGATGGGTGATATTACAACAGGCAAAACTGAAATTGAAAGAATCATATCAGATTACTATGAAAAATTGTACTCAAATTGGAAAACCTAGAAGAAATGGATGAATTCCTAGAAACACACCACCTACCTAAACTAATACAAACAGAGGTAGAACAACTAAATGGACCCATAACAAAAGAAGAGATTGAAAAGGTAATCAAAAAACTCCCAACAAAAAAAAGCTCTGGCCTGGATCAGTTCACTGCAGAGTTCTACGAAACCTCCAGAGAAGAATTAACACCATGCACTGTTTTTTTGTTTTTTTTTTTTTTACTACTAAAGGTATTTCAGAGGATAGAAAAGGACAGAATACTCCCAAGCTCATTCTATGAAGCGACCATATCCCTGACACCAAAACCAGGTAAAGACACCACTAAAAAAGAAAATTACAGACATATATCACTTATGAAGTTAGATGCAAAAATCCTAAACAAAATTCTAGCCAGTAGAATTGAACAATATATCAAAAAAATAATTCACCATGACCAAGTGGGATTCATACCAGGTATGCAGGGATGGTTGAACATTAGAAAAACAGTTAATGTAATCCATCATATAAATAAAACTAAAGACAAGAATCACATGATTTTATCAATTGTGCAGAGACGGCATTTGACAAACTCCAACACCCATTCATGATAAAAACTTTCAGCAAAATAGAAATAGAAGAAAAATTCCCCAACATAATAAAGAGCATTTATACAAAGCCAATAGACAACATCATCCTAAATGGAGAGAGCCTGAAAGCATTCCCTTTGAGATCCAGAAACAGACAAGGATGCCCTTTATCACCACTCTTATTCTACCTTGTGCTGGAGGTCCTAGCCAGAGCAATTAGGCTAGATAAAGAAATAAAGGGCATCCAGATTGGCAAGGAAGAAGTCAAAGTATCTCTATTTGCAGATGACATGATCTTATACACAGAAAGCCCTAAGGAATCCTCAAGAAAACTACTGAAACTTATAGAAGAGTTCTACAGAGTATCGGGATAAAAAAAAAAAAAAAAAATCAGTTGGATTCCTCTACACCAACAAAAAGAACATCGAAGAGGAAATCACCAAATCAATACCATATACAGTAGCCCCCAAGAAGATAAAACACTTAGCAATAAACCTTACCAGAGGTGTAAAGGACTTATACAAAGAAAACTACAAAACACTTCTGAGAGAAACCAAAAGGGACCTACGTAAGTGGAAAAACATACCTTACTCATGGATAGGAAGACTTAACATTATAAAAATGTCTACTCTACCTAAAGCGATCTATAGATTTAATGCAATTTTGATCCAAATTCCAACAACATTCTTTAATAAGATGGAGAAAAAAAATCACCAATTTCATATGGAAGGGAAAGAGGCCCTGGATAAGTAAAGCATTACTAAAATAGAAGAACAAAGTGGGAGGCCTTATTCTATCTGATTTTAGAACCTATTATACCACCACAGTAGTCAAAACAGCCTGGTACTGGTACAATAACAGATACGTAGACCAATGGAACAGAATTGAGAATCCAGACATAAATCCATCCACGTATGAGCAGTTGATATTTGACAAAGGCCCCAAAACAGTTAAATGTGGAACCATCTGCAAAAAAATGAAACGAGACCCATACCTCACTCCATGCACAAAAATGAGCTCAAAATGGATCAAAGTCCTAAATATAAAATCTAAAATGATTAAAGATCATGGAAGAAGAAATAGCAGCAACGTTAGGAGCTCTAATACATGGCACAAACAGTAGACAAAACATTCCTAACAATGCAGAAGAAAAACTAGATAACTGGGAGCTCCTAAAAATCAAATACTTATGCTCATCCAAAGACCACCAAAAGAGTAAAATGATTACCTTCAGACTGGGAAAAAGTTTTTTAGCTATGACATTTCCGATCAGCACCTAATCTCTAAAATCTACATGGTACTGCAAAAACTCAACTACAAAAAGACAAATAACCCAATTTAAAAATGGGCAAAAGATACAAATGTCACTAAAGAAGGCATTCAGGTAGCTAACAGATACATGAGGAAATGCTCACGATCATTAGCCATTAGAGAAATGCAAATCAAAACTACAATAAGATTTCATCTCACTCCAACAAGGCTGGCATTAATCCAAAAAACTCAAAACAATAAATGTTGGAGAGGCTGTGGAGAGATTATAACACTTACACACTGCTGGTGGGAATGTAAAATGGTACAACCACTTTGGAAATCAATTTTTCGCTTCCTTAAAAAGCTAGAACTACTATATGATCCAGCAATTCCACTCCTTGGAATATACCCTAGAGGGATAAGAGTCTCTACATGAACAGATATATGCACACCCATGTTCATTGCAGTACTGTTTACAATAGCAAAAAGATGGAAGCAACCAAGGTGCCCATGGACAGATGAATGGATAAATAAAATCTGGTATATTCACATAGTGGAATACTATGCATCGATGAAGAACAGTGATGAATCTGTGAAACATTTCATAACATGGAGGAATCTGGAAGGCATTATGCTGAGTGAAATTAGTCAGTTGCAAAAGGACAAATATTGTATAAGATCTCGAGAAATAGTTTAAACAGAGAAGAAAATATTCTTTGATGGTTACGAGAGGCAGGAGGGCGGGAAGGCGGGAAGGGGTATTCACTAATTAGATAATAGATAAGCACTACTTTAGGTGACTGGAAAGACAGCACACTATACAAGCGAGGTCAGCACAACTGGTCTAAACCAAAAGTAGTTTCCTGAATAAACTGAATGCTTTGAAGGCGACATCTAAGTCAATTGGCATAATAAAATCTATTAAGAAAACATTCTGCATTCCACTTTGGAGAGTGGCATCTGGGGTCTTAAACACTAGCAAGCGGCCATCTAAGATGTATCAATTGGTCTCAACCCACCTGGAGCAAAGGAGAATGAAGATCACCAAGGACACAAGGTAATTATGAGCCCAAGAGACAGAAAGGGCCACATAAACCAGAGACTACATCAGCCTGAGACGAGAAGAACTAGATGGTGCCTGGCTACAACCGATGACTGCCCTGACAGGCAACACAACAGAGAACCCCTGAGGGAGCAGGAGAACAGTGGGATGCAGACCCCAAATTCTTCTAAAAAGACAAGATTTAATGGTCTGACCGAGACTAGAAGGACCCTGGTGGTCATGGCCCCCAGACCTTCTGTTAGCCCAGGACAGGAACCATTCCCAAAGCCAACACTTCAGATGGGGATTGGACTGGACAATGGGCTGGAGAGGGATGCTGGTGAGGGGTGAGCTTCTTGGATCAGGTGCACACTTGAGACTATGTTGGCTTCTCCTCCCTGGAGGGGAGATGAGAGGGTAGAGGGGGTTAGACGCTGGCGAAACGGACACAAAATGAGAGAGTGGAGGGAGGGAGCAGGCTGTCTCACTAGGGGGACAGCAACTGGGAGTATGTAAAACAAAGTGTATATGAGTTTTTGTGTGAGAGAGTGACTTGATTTGTAAACTTTCACTTAAAGCGCAATAAAAATTTAAAAAATAAAATAAAGAATTGGTCGATGTTCAACTATTTCAAGAGGTAGCATATGATCAAGAACCCATGGTACTGAAGGAAGAAGTCCATGCCGCACTGAAGGTATTGGCAAAAAACAAAGCTCCAGGAATTGACAGAATACCAATTGAGATGTTTCAACAAATGGATGCAGCCGCCAACGTGCTCATTCGTCTATGCCAAGAAATTTTGGAAGACAGCTACCTGGCCAACCCACTGGAAGAGATCCATGTTTATGCCTATTCCCAGGAAAGGTGATCCCATCAGATGTGGAAATTACCGAACAATATCATTAATATCACAGACAAGTAAAATTTTGTTGAAGATCATTCAAAAGCAGCTGTAGCAGTATATCAACAGGGAACTGACAGAAATTCAAGCCAGATTCAGAAGAGGATGTGGAACCAGGGGATATCACTGCTGACGTCAGACGGATCCTGGCTGAAAGCGGAGAATACCAGAAAGATAGTTACCTGTGTTTTTTAAAGTCGTTAAGGATTTCATTTTACTTGGCTCCACAATCAACACCCATGGAAGCAGCAGTCAGGAAATCAAAACACACATTGCATTGGAAAAATCTGCTGCAAAAGACCTCTTTAAAGTGTTGAAAAGCAAAGATGTCACCTTGAAGACCAAGGTGCACCTGACCCAAGCCATGGAGTTTTCAGTCACCTCATATGCATGTGAAACCTGGGTGATGAATAAGGAAGACTGAAGGAGAATTGATGCCTTTGAATTATGGTGTTGGCAGAGAATATTGAATATACCATGGACTGCTAAAAGAATGGCTAAATCTATCTTGGAAGAAGTACAACCAGGATGCTCCTTAGAAGCAAGGAGGGTGAGACTGCATCTCACATACTGTGGACATGTTATCAGAAGGGATCAGTCCTTGGAGAAGGACATCATGCTTAGTAAAGTAGAGAGGGTCAGCGAAAAAGAAGGCTCTCAAGCAGATGGATTGACACAGTGGTTGCAACAATGGGCTCAAGAATAACAATTGTGAGGATGGTGCAGGACTGGGCAGTGCTTCGTTCTGCTGTACATAGTGTCACTATGAGGCAGAACCGACTCCACAGCACCTAACAACAACAACATATGAAATTCTATGATGATGATTTAATCTAATCAAATAGATAATCCTATTTTCTAAATTGGTACCTTTTAAATGAAATCAACTTTAAAGGGGATTTTGTAAAGACCATGTTGTATTTGTAATTGCTCTTTTCTCTGAAAGAGCACAGAGTATTGAAAATGACAGATCCAGGTTCAAAAAGCATCTCTGATAAGCTGTACAACTTGTCAGCAGGTTGTTTATTTCCTGGAGCCCAATTCCTCATTGTAAAAAATAAATAAATAAAAAGCTGCTGTTGAGTTGGTTCTGACTCTGTATGTGTCAGAGTAGAACTGTCCTCCATAGGGTTTTTCAATGGCTGATTTTTCAGAAGTAAGATTGCCAGGCTTTTCTGCTGACGTGGAATATAATTCCACTCAGGTGCTCAGCTGAAGAGACTCTAAGGAAGGGGCAATTTGCAGAACGGTGGGCAAGGTTAAGGGACCCAATGAAGTCCTTGGAGAGCCATCCAAAATTTAGCAGCAGTAGGGAGCCTTTCCCAGCCCTAAGCCTGAAGGTCAAGGGGGAAAAAAGGTCACCAGAGTCCAGTGAGAGCAGGAGGAGGGGCTGTCTTGCCTGACACAGGGAAGGATCCGGGGGAAATATCTCAGCCTCTCTTACTCTCTCATCACTCTCAGTTGTGTCCCCTTGGACGCCCAATTCAGATGCAGCTGGCAAGGTAGCCTGGGGATGCAATCCGTAGGGGTCAGTGCAAAACTGGCAGAGAAGGCAGAGAATGCATGGGAGAGGGGGAGGCAAAAGCAGACGAACCAGAATGATCACTCTGGGCCTCCAACTCTTCCAGCCAGCTTTAAATTCTCTCTCCTCTATCTCCTAAAACACTTGCATCTATCTCTACTACCCTTTTGAGTACTTAATGACGTATGACTTTGTGTTTGGAAGCCTCTGGGTGACGCAAACGGTTAAGGGATTGACTACTAGCCAAAAGGAAATCACCCAGAGGCACTTCTGCTTCCAAAAGGTCACAGTCTTGAAAACCCTATGGAACAGTTCTATTCTGCACACGTGGGGTAACCATGACAACAACTAACAACAACATAAAAGAAAAGCCCTTTTCTGCCTGACCTTTGAGATGTTTGCAGATCTCAGAGCATTGTCCTTATTGCAATAGTACCCCGCCCCCCCCGCCATTATAATAGCCTTTCTCCCGTTTTGCAACCATCCTTTCCAATAAAATCTCTCTTACCTCAACCCGGATTTATCTTGTATAATCCAGTTTAGGTTTGCCTGGAAGTGTGTGTGATTTCTCACCTACCTGGAGTTCTAGATAGATACTTTGGTATAATCCAAACAACAATTTATCTCCCTGAATTACAGGTGACAGGAACTTTGAAGAGCTTACTTATACAACTTTTAACTTACTGGGGTGTGAGTCCATCATGATCTGTAATCAAAGTTCAGGGTAAATTTTCCAAGAATGCTACAGAACTCCACCGAGCAAGCTCAGCTGTGGGTCCACTGTAGACTCAAGTGATGTAATGAACTGAGTTTGCACAAATCTCTGAAAAGTGCTACAGCTTTCTGAAGTTGATTATAAAATAAACCTATCCTTTCCAGGTTAAGAGGACATTTGAAAGCTTATCTTTTCTAAGTGGTTTTGGGATGCTTGAATCTGTTCTGCACCGTCTTCCTCCACACTAAGTGGTTGATGAATGTTGGGAAACTCAGCACCCCATCTGTATTCAGACATCTCGGATAGAAAGAACTTCCTTTTACTGAGCCAAAAGTGTGCTCCCTATACCTTTCACGCATTGGTTCTAGACCTCTCATTTGTATTCTTAGAACCCAAACCTATCACCCTTGAGTCCATTCTGACTCACAGCAACCCTATACAACAGAGTAGAACTGCCCCATAGGGTTTCCAAGGCCGTAATCTTTAGGTAAGCAGACTACCACATCCTTCTCCCACAAAGCGCCCAGTGGGTTCAAATCACCAACCTTTCAGTTAGCAGTAGATCACTTAACCACGGTGCCACAAGGGATCCTTTGTATTATTAAAGGCAATTATAATAAGTGCAAATATTTATTAAATTCTGACACTGTGGCAAAGAGTCTATAATGCATTCTTCAGTGCAATGCTAATGTGGTAGATTTATGCTCAATTGCTAACCTGAAGTTTGGCAGGTTGAACCCACCCAGCGGTAATGCAGAAGAAAAGGCCTAGCAATCTGCTTCAGTTAAGGTTACAGCCAAAAAAACTCTATGGAGCAGTTCTGCTCTGTAACATAGCAGGGTCACCATCAGTCAGAACTGACTCGACAACAACAATAACAACATGGTACGTTGAATAATGGTCCTTCAAACATATCCATCCCCACGTGTCTGTCAGTTTGTCATACTGTGGGGTCTAGCATGTTGCTGTGATGCCAGAAGCTATACCACCTGTATTCAGATATCAGCAGCATCACCCATGGCAGACAGGTTTCAGCTGAGCTTCCAGACTAAGACAGACTAGGAAGAAGAACCCTGCACTTTACTTCTGAAAAGAACTAGCCAATAAAAACCTTATGAATAGCAGCAGAACATTGTCTGATATAGTGCTGAAAGATGAACACCCTCAGGTTGACAGGCACTCAAAAGATGACTGGTGAAGAACTGCCTCCTCAAAGCAGAGTTTACCTTAATGACATAGATGCAGTAAGTTTGGGGACCTTCATTTGCTGATGTTGCATGACTGAAAATGAGAAGAAACAGCTGCAAACATCCAATAATAACTGGAACATGGAATGTACATAGTATGAATCTAAGAAAATTGAAAATTTTCAAAAATGAAAGGGAACGCATAAGCATCAATATCCTAGGCATTAGTGAGCTGAAATGGACTGGTACTGGTCATTTTGAATTGGACAATCGTATGGTTTACTATGCTAGGAATGACAACTTGAAGACGAATGGCGTTGCAATTATCATCAAAAAGAACATTTCGATATCTATCCTGAAATACAGTGCTGTCAGTGATAGGATAATATCCATATGCCTACAAGGAAGACCACTTAATACAACTATTATTCAAATTTACACACTAACTAATAAGACCAAAGATGAAGAAACTGAAGATTTTTACCAGCTTCTGCAGTCTGAAATTGATCAAACATACAATCAGGATGCATTGATAATTACTGGTGATTAGAATGCAAAAGTTGGAACCAAGAAGAAAGATTGTTGTTCTTGTTAGGTGCCGTTGAGTCAGCTCCGACTCATAGCAACCCTATGCACAATAGAGTGAAACACTGCCAGGTCCTGCACCATCCTTACAATCATTGTTATGCTTGAGCTCATTGTTGTAGGCACTGTGTCAATCCACCTTGTTGAGGGTCTTCCTCTTTTCCACTGACCCTGTACTTTGCCAAGAATGATGTCCTTCTCCAGGGACTGATCCCTCCTGACAACATATCCAAAGTATGTAAAACGCAGTCTCGCCATCCTGGCTTCTAAGGAGCATTCTGGTTGTACTTCTTCCAAGACAGATTTGTCCATTCTCTTAGCAGTCCATGGTATATTCAATATTCTTCGCCAGCACCACAATTCAAAGGGGCGTCAATTCTCCTTCGGTCTTCCTTACTCATTGTCCAGCTTTCACATGCATATGATGTGGTTGAAAATACCATGGCTTGGATCAGGAGCACCTTAGTCTTCAAGGTGACGTCTTTGCTCTTCAACACTTTAAAAGAGGTCCTTTGCAGCAGATTTGCCCAATGCAATGCATCTTTAGATTTCTTGACTGCTGCTTCCATGGCTGTTGATTGTGGACCCAAGTAAAACGAAATCCTTGACAACTTCAATCTTTTCGCCATTTATCATGATGTTGCTCAATGGTCCAGTTGTGAGGATTTTTGTTTCCTTTATGTTGAGGTGCAATCCATACTGAAGGCTGTGGTCATTGATCTTCATTAGTGAGTGCTTCAAGTCCTCTTCATTTTCAGCAAGTGAAGAAGATTTAGTATTTGGAAAATATGGCCTTGGTGATAGAAACAATGCCGGAGGTCTCATGATAGAGTTTTGTAAGACCAGCGACTTCTTCATTGCAAATACCTTTTTTCACCAACATAAATGGTGACTATACACATGGACCTCACCAGATGGAATACACAGGAATCAAACTGACTACATCTGTGGAAAGACATGACGGAAAAGCTGAACATCATCAGTCAATACAAGGTCAGGGGCTGACAGTGGAACAGACCATCAATTGCTCATATGGGAGTTCAAGTTGAAACTGAAGAAAATTAGAACAAGACCACGAGAGCCAAAGTATGACCTTAAGTATATCACACCTGAACTTACAGATCATCTCAAGAATAGATTTGATGCGTTGAACACTAATGACTGAAGACCAGACAAGTTGTGGAACGACATCAAGGACATGATACATAAAGAAAACAAGAGGTCTTTAGAAAGACAGGAAAGAAAGAAAGGACCAAAACAGATGTCAGAAGAAACTCTGAAACTTGCTCTTGAACGTCAAGTAGCTAAAGCAAAAGAAAGAAACAATGAAGTAAAAGAACTAAACAGAAGATTTCAAAGGGCAGCTCAAGAAGACAAAAAAAAAAAAAAACCATAATGAAATGTGCAAAGAGCTGGAAATAGAAAACCAAAAGGGAATAATGCTCTCAGCATTTCTCAAGCTGAAAGAACTGAAGAAAAAATTCAAGCCTCGAGTTACAATAGTGAAGGATTCTATGCGGAAAATATTAAGCAAATCAGGAAGCATCAAAAGAAGACGGAAGGAATGCACAGTCATTATACCAAAAAGAACTGGTCGACGTTCAATCATTTCCATTAGTAATTGGAACATGGAATGTACAAAGTACAAATCAAGAGTAATTGGAAGGTGTCAAGGGGTAGCATATGATCAGTAACCAATGGTACTAAAGGAAGAAGTCCAAGCTGCACTGAAGACATTGCCAAAAAACAAGGCTACAGGAATTGACGGAATGTCAATTGAGATGTTTCAACAAACGAATGCAGTGCTGGAGGTGCTCACTCGTCTATGCCAAGAAATTTGGAAGACAGCTACCTGGCCAACCCATTGGAAGAGATCCATATTTATGCCTATTCCCAAGAAAGGTGATCCCACCGAATGCAGAAATTATCAAACAATATCATTAATATCACACAAAAGCAAAATTTTGCTGAAGATTATTCAAAAGCGGCTGTAGCAGTATATTGACAGGAACTGCCAGAAATTCAGGCAAGATTCAGAAGAGGACATGTAACCTGTGATATCATTGCTGATGTCAGATGGATCCTGGCTGAAAGCAGAGAATAACAGAAAGATGTTTACCTGTGTTTTTTTGAGTATGCAAAGGCATTCAACTGTGTGCATCATAACAAATTATATACAACATCGCGAAGAATGGGAATTCCAGAACACTTAATTGCACTCATGAGGAATCTGTACATAGATCAAGAGGCAGTTGTTCGAACAGAACAAGGGAATGATGTATGGTTTAAAGTCAGGAAAGGTGTGTATCAGGGTTGTATCCTTTCACCATACCTATTCAATCTGTATGCTGAGCAAATAATCCAAGAAGCTGGACTATACGAAAAAGAACATGGCATTAGGATTGGAGGAAGACTCACTAACAAACTGCAATATGCAGATGACACAAACTTGTTTGCTGAGAGTGAAGAGGACTTGAGGCATTTACTGATGAAGATCAAAGACCACAACCTTCAGTATGAATTACACCGCAACATAAAGAAAACAAAAATTCTCACCACTGGACCAATAATGAAAAACAGAGAAAAGATTGAAGTTGTCAAGGATTTCATTTTACTTGGATCCACAGTCAACACCCATAGAAGCAGCAGTCAAGAAATCAAAAGACACATCGCATTGGAAAAATCTGCTGGTAAGAACTTCCTTAAAGTATTGAAAAGTAAAGCTGTCACCTTGAAGACCAAGGTGCACCTGACCCAAGCTGTGGTATTTTAAATCACATCATATGCATGCAAAAGCTGGACAATGAATAAGGAAGACCAAAGAAGAATTGATGCCTTTGAACTGTTGTGTTGGCAAAGAATACTGAATATACCATGGACTGCCAAAAGAATGAACAAATCTGTCTTGGAAGAAGTACAACCAGAATGTTCCTTAAAAGCGAGGATGGTAAGACCACATCTTACATTCTTTGGACATGTTGTCAGGAGCGATCAGTCCCTGGAGAAGGACATCATGCTTGGTAAAGTTCAGGGTCTGCGGAAAAGAGAAAGACCTTCAAGGAGCTGGATTGTCACAGTGGCTGCAACAACAGGCTCAAGCATAACGATTGTGAGCATGGCGCAGGACTGGGCAATGTTTCGTTTTGTGGTATATAGGGTAGCTATGAGTCCGAACCAACTTGAGGGCACCTAACAACAACAACAAACATACCCACATGTAATACCTGAAACCTAGGAATATTAGGTGATGTGGCAAAGAGGAATCAAGGTTGTGGATGGAATTAAGATCACTAATCAACTGATCCTGAGATAAGATGTTTTTCCTGAATTACTTGGGTAGGCCCAATGTAATCACAAGGATCCTTATAAGTGGAAGAGGAGGCAGAAGACATAGAAATAGAGAGTAGCATTGGGAGAAAGTCTTACCCCAGTATTGCAGGCTTTGGTGATGGAGGAACGGGACCATTACTCAAGGAATGCAGATAGCCTCTAGAAGTTGGAAAAAGCAAGGAAATATAGGTCTCCAGAAGGAATACAAGTGTATGAACCCCTTAATTTTAGCCCAGTAAGACCCATTTTCAACTCTGACTTTCAGGACTCTAAGATAGTAAAAAAAAAATACGTTTGTGTTATTTTAATCAACTAAGTATGTGGTAATTTATTACAGTTTGCTACTCATCTTTAAGTTTGTTGTACTGTGGTAGATTTTGTGTTGCTGTGATGCTGGAAGCTATGCCACCAGTATTTCAAATACCAGCAGGATCACCCATGGTGGACAAGTTTCAGTGGAAATTCTAGACTAAGACAAAGTAGGAAGAAGGACCTGGCTTTCTACTTCTGAAAAAAAATCGGCCAGTGAAAGCCTTACAGCTAGCAGTGGAACATTGCCTGCTTCAGTGCCAGAAGATGAATCCCTCAGGTTGGAAGGCACTAAGAATACACTAGGGAAGAGCTGCTTCCTCAGAGTAGAGTCAGCCTTAATGACGTGGATGGAGCAATGTTCAGAACCTTCATTTGCTGTTGTGGCATGACTCAAAATGAGAAGAAACAGCTTTAAACATCTATTAGTAATTGGAACATGGAATGTACAAAGTACAAATCAAGCATAATTGGAAGGTGTCAAAAATGAAACAGAATGCTTGAAGATAGGTATTCTAGGTATAAGTGATTTGAAATGGACTGGTATTGGCCAGGTTGAATAGGGCAATTATATGTTCTGCCATGCTGGGAATAGCAAATTGAAGAGCAACAGCATCACACTCATTGTCAAAAATAACATTTCAAGATCTATCCTGAAGGACTTTGTTGTCAGTGACAGGATAATATCCATATACCTGCAAGGAAGACCAGTTAATACCACTATTATTCAAATTTACTCACCAACCACTAATGCCAAAGATGAAGAAATTGAAGACTTTCACCAACCTCTGCAATCTGAAATTGATCAAACATGCAATCAAGTTGCACTGATAATTACTGGTGATTGGAATGCAAAAGCTGGAAACATAAAAGAAGGATCAGCAGTTGGAAAATACGACCTTGGTGATGGAAATGATGCCGGAGATTGCATGACAGAACTTTGCAAGACCAACGACTTATTCATTGAAAATACCTTTTTTCAACAATGTAAATGATGACTGTACATGTGGACCTTACAGTACTTAATACACAGGAATCAAACAGACTACATCTGTGGAAAGAGATGATAGAGAATCTCAATATCATCAGTCAGAACAAGGCCAGGGGCCAGCTTCAGAACAGATCACCAGTTGCTCACATGCAGTTCAAGTTGAAGCTGAAGAAAATTAATACAATTCCATGATAGCCAAAGTATGACTTTGAGTATATCCCATCTGAATTTAGAGACATTTTCAAAAATATATTTGGCACATTAAACACTAATGACCAAAGACCAGGCAAGTTGGGGAATGACATCAAGGACAGTGTACATGAAGAAAGCAAAAGATCATTGAAAAGACAGAAAGAAAGAAAAGACCAAAATGGATGTTAGGAGAGACTCTGAAGCTTGCTCTTGAACTTACGATAGCTAAAATGAACAGAAAAAAATGATGAAGAACTGAAGAGAAGGTTTCAAAGGGTGGCTCAAGAAGACAAAGTAAAGCATTATAATGAAATGTGCAAAGAGCTGGCGTTAGAACACCAAAAGGGAAGAACATGCTCAGCATTTCTCAAGCTCAAAGAACTGAAGAAAGAATTCAAGCCTCGAGTTGCAATACTGAAGGATTCTCCAGGGAAAATACTAAACGACACAGGAAGCATCAAAGGAAGATGGAACACACAGTCACTGTTCCAAAAAGAATTGGTCGACATTCAATCATTTCACGGAATAGCATATGATTAAGAACCAATGGTACAGAAGGAAGAAGTCCAAGCTGCACTGAAGGCATCAGCTAACACCAAGGTTCCAGGAATTGATGGAATACCAATTAAGATATTCCAGTGAACTTTGGAAGTGCTTACTCATCTATGCCAAGAAATTTGGAAGACAGAGGCCTGGCCAACCGACTGATAAGATCCACATTTACACACATTCCAAAGAAAGATGAGCCAATGCAATGGGGGAAAATCATTGAACAATAGCATTAATATCACATGCAAGTAAAATTATGCTGAAGATAATTCAAAACAGTTGCAGCAAGTACATCAAAGGGAACTGCCAGAAATTCAAGCCAGATTCAGAAGAGGACGTGGAACCAGGGATATCATTGCTGATGTCACACGGATCTTAGCTGAAAGCAGAGAATATCAGACAGATGTTTACCTGTGTTTTATTGACTATGAAAAGACATTCAACTGTGTGAATCAGAACAAATTATGGATAACATTGTGGAGAATAGAAATTCCAGAACATGTAATTGTGCTCATGTGGAATCTGTACATAGACCAAGAGGCAGTCATTCAAATAGAACAAGAGGATTCTGCATGGTTTAAAATTAGGAAAGGTGTTTATCAGGGTTGTATCATTTCACCATACTTAGTCTGTAGGCTGAGCAAACAATCCAAGAAGCTGGACTATATGAAGGAGAACGCAGTATTGGGATTGGAGGAAGGCTCATTACCAACCTGCGATATGTAGATGACACAACCTTGCTTGCTGAAAGTGAAGAGGACTTGAAGCACTTACTGATGAAGATCAAAGACCACAGCCTTCAGTATGGATTACACATTAACATAAAGAAAACAAAAATCCTTACAACTGGACCAATAAGCAACATCATGATAAACAGAGAAAATATTGACGTTGTCAATCATTTCATTTTAATTAGATCCACCTCCAAAATCAATGCCCATACAGGCACCAGTTAAGAACTCAAATGACATACTACATTGGGCAAATCTGCTGCAAAAGACCTCTTCCAAGTGTTAAAAAGCAAAGATGTCACTTTGAGGACTAAGGTGTGCCTGACTGAAGCCATGATCTTTTTTTAATCACCTCATATGTGTTTTTATGTATGCAGAAGCCCTGGTGGCGTAGTGGTTAAGCGCTATGGCTGCTAACCTAGAGGTTGGCAGTTTGAATCCACCAGGTGCTCCTTGGAAACTCTATGGTGCAATTCTACTCTGTCCTATAGGGTCATTATGAGTTGGAATTGACTCAGTGGCAGGGGGTTTGGGTTTTATATGCATGTGAAAGCTGGACAATGAGTAAGGAAGACAGGAAAAAAAATTGATGCCTTTGAATTATGGTGTTGGCAAAGAATATTAAATATACCATGGACTGCCGAAAGAATGAATACATCTGTGTTGGAAGAAGTATAAGCAACATGTTCCTTACAAGTGAGGATGGCGTGACTTCAACCCACATACTTTGGACAAGTTATCAGGAGGGACCAGTCCCTGGAGAAGGACATAATGATTGGTAAAGTAGAGGGTCAGCAAAAAAAGAGGAAGGCCCTTAAGGAGATGGATCGACACAGTGGCTGCAATGATTGTGAGGTTGGTGCAGGACCGAGCAACGTTCAGTACTGTTGTACATGGGTGATCATGAGTTGGAACTAACTAGACAGTACCTAACAACAACAATTACAATTTATTACAGTAGCAACAAGAAACTAATACAACCCATTTACACATAAGGGATCATAGGTCAAGAAACTACAGATTAGGGATCTCAGGTCACAAAACTAGTAAGTGATGAGGCCAAAACTGGGACTCAGGTCTTTATAATGACTTATAGTCCCTGTCCTGGAGTATAGAGAATGTAACCCCACTGGAGTGACAAGGATGCACAAGGACACATCAGCTGGACCCGGAAGCATAAAAACAATAGCTAGGACAATCTTGGAAAACATCTTTTAGGCAATCTTTCACATAAGCAAATGCTTAGAGCACAAAAGACCCACATATTTTCTACTCTTCTCTTTTTCTATTACCAAAAAAAAACCCAAACCCACTGCCGTCGAGTCGATTCCAACTCAGCGACCCTATAGGGTCGCTGTGAGTCTTTTTCTATTAGCGTTTAGTAAATAGATTTCTTGGACCAGTGAAGACCCTTCTGACTGTCATTACTGAAACCTGTACCAATGATTATTAAGAAACACAGTTCGAAATGTAGAATCATGGTGAATTAGCAGTTTTTAGCCGATCTGTGAAAAAGTGAAACTTTTCATGATTTTACCCATTTGTAATGTCAATATATACTGATGATTCTGTAACATTCTTCAGACTCGGGCAGACATAGCTCAGGCAGCATACTTGTTATTTCCCACTTTTGCCCCTTGGAACATATACCGAATAACATCTTTCTTCTTGCTTTACTATAACTTTGTGGTGATTTTACCCTAGGACAATAAGACCCAAACCCACGACAATAACACAGAGCCCCTATTTTTAGCCAACATGATAATTTGTAAAACAAGTTGTAATCCTTCTTCCATATGATAGCCTTTCAAATATGTGTAAGTAGATATCATGTCCTCCTTTAGTTTTCTCTACGTAAAACATAATTCATTTTTTCGACCAATCCTCAGCTGACACTGTGTCCGGTTCCCCAATCAGCCTGGAAAACATGCCCCCCTAAGCTGAACACAGGGCCAATATGACTCCAACACCACTTTTGTGCATTTCAGTCAGTCTTTAGCCAAAATGGAAATTATAACTTGCAAAATTTAAGCAATATTTTTTGAGTTAAAAAAAAATGAGGTGATAGTTTTCTTATATTGACAAATTGGCTGTGAACTTACTGTTCCTACGAAATGAGTCATTTGAGTTGGAACATTAATTTATTTGAGCAGCTGGGACCGCATCACTCTGAGAAAAATGCTATTGCTCTGTCCCTGCACAGATCATCTCAAAAAAGCCCCGACCCTCAGCTGTAACACTAATAGCTCAGTCTTCCTTCTTGCCTTTCCTCCCTAACTCCCAGACCCGGGAGGTAATACTGCCCCTTTGGAAGAGTGCACACCCAGAGAGATAAATTGTCACCTTAGGCTGATATCCAATAGACCCACACGCTTTGTAAGAAGAAGTGGATGGGAGATTGAGTCTTCAGTTTTGAAATAACCCACATAAGAACTGCTAGGACACCCTCAGCCCTTGAAATGGTGTTTTGGCATCAGCTCGCAAGAGCCATATGTTAAATTTTCTGGGCCTGTTGTTAAACACAGCAATTATTAACGATTAAATTATATAAACTTACAACAATAAATTATTTTAAACAAAGATAATAAACTCTCAAAACTCATCCTTTCCTAATTATTTTACTACATTTTACTATTATGTCTGCTCTTGAGGCTATCTTTACTATTGTATTTGTATGGTCAAAATACTATATAAGGGTGTGCTACTTGCACATCTCTTCTCAAATCCAAGTCCAAGTCCAGTGATGTTCCACTTGTGGCTTTCAGCCAGCCACAAAACCACAGTGGGAGTATTTACACCACGGAAATCAGCCATCGCTATAAATCAGGGTATATTCTTCATCCCTTCCCCATAGCCAAAAACCAAACCCACTGCCCTGGAGTCCATTCTTACTCAATAGTGACCCCATAGGACAGAGCTGAGCTGCCCCATAGGGTTTCCAAGGCTGTAAATCTTTATGGAAGCAGACTGTCACATCTTTCTCCCACGGAGAGGTGGGAGAGGCTGGTATATTCAAACCGCCAAACTTTTGGTTAGCAGCTGAGTGCTTTAACCACTGTGCCACCAGGTCTCCCTCCCTCATAGCCAGGTGTCCAGTATTTGCCAACACACCACTACCCCCAAGCCCACGCAAACACTGTGCCCTACTTATCCCCATCAAGGAGTGAAGTCATCACCCTCATCATTCCATCCAATAATTATAAAGGGCACAGTAAGCATTGCTGCTGTAGGGTTGTGTTTTTTTGAGTTTTTGTTTTGTTTTAGACATTGTTTTGGATTGGAAGATTTTACTCACACATTTATACTTCATTGATTCCCTCTTTAAATTTCAGAGTAGATCTAAAACCAAAACCAAACCCACTGCCATCGAGTCAATTCCGACTCATAGTGACCCTATAGGACAGAGTAGAACTGCCCCACAGAGCTCCCAAGGAGAACCTGGCGGATTCAAACTGCCAACCTCTTGGTTAGCAGCTGTAGCACTTAACTACTATGCCACCAGGGTTTCCAGAGCAGATCTGGATTTTGTAATAATGCTGTCTCAGAAAGCAGAACTTCAGGAATGAATGTGGATATTGTAGTGTTTTTGGTAAGGTGTTTCTTGGTCTCTGATGTAGGAGACAGCATAGGAAGCTTCCTGGGGTATCCTTATTCCTAAATTACCCTTTATGTTCCTGGTACTCGAGTCTTGCAATTAAAGATATACTGAGATTTCCCCTACTCTCGATTTTATTTACCTTATAACTTAAGAATTCCCTGTTTAGCCACAACCCCATCCAAAATGCTTTTGAGAAACTGTTAGGTCTGTTAGCTTATTTGGTGAAGGGGGAAGTGGCAGAAAATGAGATAGATTCGATTGTCAAGGTCAAAAATATTTTTTACTTTCCCTTGTTAAAATCAAATATAACTGAACGGTGGTGACCTATGAGTCTGAACTCTAAATCAGAGACTACTAACCTGGAGCTTGCAGGTTGCTCAGAGGTTCAGGTAACGAAGGACTGGGGAGTTAGGTCATTGTAATATAGTGAACATTCAGCCAGGAATGTTAGCATTAAGTATCTATTATGGGTTGAATTGTGTCCCCCAAAGATAAGTGTTGTAAACCTGAAGCCCTGGTGGCACAGTGGTTAAGAGCTCAGGCTGCTAACCAAAGGTTAGCAGTTGGAATCCACCACTCACTCCTTGGAAGCCCTATGGGGCAGTTCTACTCTGTCCTATAGGGTCACTGCGAGTCAATGGGCTTGGCTTTGGTTTATCCAGTGGTTATAATCTTATTTGGGAATGTGTTTTCTTTATTATGTTAATGAGGCAGCATTAGTGTACAGTGTGTCTTAAGTCAATCTCTTTTGAGATGTAAAAGAGCAGATTAAGCAAGCAAACACAAACAGAGCAGAAGGTACAAGCCACATGACCACCAAGGACTGTAGGAATAGAAGCTAAAAAGAGACAAGGACTTTCCCCCAAGATGGACAGAGAAAGAGCCTTCCCCTAGAGCCAGCATCCTGAATTTGGACTTCTAGCCTCCTAAACTGTGAGAAAATAAATTTCTGTTTGTCAAAGCCACCCACTTGTGGTATTTCTGTTATAGCAGCACTAGAAAACTAAGACAGCATTTTTGCATATATTCTTTTTCCATACATTATCTAATTAATTACCTTAACTAAATGGCCCAGAAGAGTAAATGCTCGTCTCAAAGCATCTTCTACCCTTTCACAAAAGACAATCTGGTTAAATAAGCCTACAAGAAAAGAAATACTGCTTCATGCCTCTCACAAGACAGATTTTGTTGCTGAATTTCACCACAGAAATCCTAGAAAAAGTTGTCGATCAAACAAAGCTGAGTTTTTAAATTTACCATAGTAAAGGAGCCTACTTTGACAAAGTCTTGATAGTGGCTCGGAAAGTCAAAGTCAGGGAAGGGCATTTATAGGGTTTTGGATCCAGGTAGAAACTGGATTCAAGTGGTTTAAGGCAGGTCTTTGAAGTGGTGAAACCCATGTGAAATTGTTCACTATGCTTACTGTGCTTACTGGGTCATTCACCCTTGTAAGGGATTGCAAATTTGAAATGAGGCTTTGATTCTGTAGGAAGGTGCTGTGGGGTTGGAAGACAGGCAGATGACAGCCATAACTGTAAGAAGAAGCTGTGATGTGGTGAAAAAAATGTGTCACTATGAGACAGATAGGGTTAACTACGCTGGCGGAACAGAAGAGCTGTTAAAAGATCACCGTCTAGAAGTTGGGTAAACAAGAACCACACCCTGTCAACATGAGATAAGGCTGAAACAACCCCTGAATTACTTTCTCCTCCTTAGTGTTTTTCTAGTCCCTTTCTCCTTTACAGGCTCCTGCATGCGCAGAAGAACAAAGTGTGACCACTGTTTGACCTTCCTTAGCCCTCTGAAGATGGTGATGTAGTACCAAAGATCAGCGCGTTTGCACTGTATCCCATAATAAGTGATGCCAAGGGCTGCCGAGAAGACCCCATCTTGAATATCAGCCAGTTACATCTTGGATTCCAGATGTGCGGGCAACCTAATTAACATGCACCGCCATTCTGAGAAGTACTCACTCCTTGAAAGAAGCCCACTAAATATTCATTACTTATTGTCTCCACTGAACCCATGTAAGCCGTGGCCTTGCTTCCCTTTTTGAGTCAGTCTTTTGGAGAGGCTTAGATCCCCACTAACTCCTTTTGCTTGACTCAAGCAAAATAAAGCTTGCTGAAGATAGTTTGTCTTTCTTGTGTATTCTTACTCGGGAAAACACAAGGACCCTTTGTGTCAGATTGGCAATTGGTAACAACTACAGATGACCTGGTAAGCAAGGTAAGCACCATGCTTACCTTGCCTATTGGATAATCCGCCCTTGCCACTGATCAATCAGAAACAAACTGCTTCTTAACCAAACTTTGGTGAAGCTTCTCTCCTCCTCTCAAGTCCCTGAACTTGGATCTACCCTCAGTCTGAGCCAGCATAATACCCCTCTTTAATGTCCTGTCCCTGGAGAGTAGGCTGGTTTGCAATCCATGAGGTCATTGTTTCATCCCACTTCCCCAACCCTGGGTTTTTTTTTTTTTTTTTCTTCCCTAGCCTTGTTAAAAGAAAACACATTTTTCCTAACTCTTTGATACACTTGCAGAGCTTATGGTCAGAGTATTCTCCCTTTTGTAGTAGTCTCCTTCTCCCACTATTACAATAGTCTCTCTCCCTTTCCCCCTTCTCTTTCTGAATAAAGCCTCATCTATCAAAGTCTGGGTTTGTTTTCTATCTGTCCATATTGTCTGATATTATTTTGTTCCATTCTTTATTCTGTCATTGCATTGTCTGTCCATTACTTGAGACAAGGACCTAAGAATGCATTGGCACTCTTGCAGTATTCACCCAGAGCTCAGAACAGGTGAAGGTGAGAGAAAATAGATCTGGGAATCACCATCTAAGATCACAGCTAAAACCAGGGAGTGGATGAGTATAATCAGAGAAAGTTTATAATGAGGAAATACATTTAATATTAATTGGGTAATATTCTATTTAGTATTGTATCATGCACCCCACCATGGGGCATTCTCTTTAGCCCATAGTGATAACAGCAGAGAGCTATGGATCTGCAGAAAGACATCTTGGAGAACCCATCAACATCATCCCAAATGGAGACTTCTTTTTCACTTTCCAATGATCTGTTCTAAGTCTCCTCCCATCCTACCTCCATGGCCAATCAAGCTAGATTTCAGGCATTGATCTTTCATAGAAGAGTAAACAGATATGTTGTTGTTGGGCACAATCAGCTGGGTGGGTCAGGGTAGGAACTGAGATCCTAACTGAGCTCTGGCCGCTCCAGCTCAGAAGTCACTGATATGCTTCCACCAGGAGTCTTCCTCATGCTACTTTCTTAATGGGATATACGCTACCTCCAACAGTGGCTGCTTCCACCCAGCCTTCCTAAGCAGAGATACAAGTTCAATAACTGCTGTCTGGCAAGAGAGCCAAATGAACAAAATCAACCCTGCATTGTTCTTGTTCTGTGAATTATAGACATTTGTAGATTGGGCAAAGAGAAAACACTTTATAATGTCTTTAGCAGTCACTCCAAAAGACTGGACACCTCTACTTGCTGTGAACAAGAACTGACATTTAAGCAGGCACACTCTGCAATCTCAACATATATTTCTCTTTTCCTGATTTTATCCCATTAACTCACTACATCTCCACTGCCCTGAAAGCTAGAACTCTTGGAGGTAGTAGCACTTTAACATCACTGACTTTCACAAAAATAAAAGGATTTCTCCCAAACATCAAACACCATCAATTCCCCCATAGCTTCAGGTGGGTCTTGTTTGAATTCCTCATTGCTTCTAGATGTTATTTGGAAGTTCAAACACTAATTGGATCTTTTCCCACCTGCCAGATAAGTGGCACTTGTGTGACAACATTCATCAACCTCATGAGTTGTGCTTCTGGGAGCACAGAGGAAAGACCCTTTATAAAAGTTACTGTGGGTCAGAGACTTGCTAAGGAGACACAGAATACATTTTGTATGTTCCAAACGTTTTAGACATAGAAATGTTACATCATTTCCAATCATCTTTCTAGCAGGATGCATTAATAATAAAAAGCACCTCAGTCATTTTCAAGGCTGTACAGAGATACCAGGTAAAGAGGATCATGCTCTTTAGATTTCATCTCTAAGAAAGAATTCCAGTAATTGCTCCACATCAAAGAGAAGACACATCTTTTAATAACGCTGGAAACTGGTAAGCATGATGAAGCAGAATCTTTCAAGAAAGCAGCATATTAATAAATAAATAAAACGGAGAACTCAGAAGACTCTGGACTTCAATTAAATAGACACTGACTTCAGAGGTGATTTCTTTCAATTTGGAATTCTGAAAATAAAAGCACCTAAGCCAGTAGGGAATTAATAAGAGAATTTCATAAACGAAAATCCCAGTCTTAAGCTAGTCTTTGACTGGTAAGGGCTAGCAAAGTATTTGAGAAATAAAAGCATAGATTTTTTAAAATTAATTTATTTATTGTGCTTTAAGTGGAAGTTTACAAGTCAGTCTGACATACAAAAACTTATACACACCTTGCTAAGTACTCCTAGATGTTCTCCCCCTGATGAGTTAGCACCCTCCTCCTCTCCACCCCGTGTTCCCCGTGTCCATTCAGCCAGCTCCTGTCTCCCTCTTCCTTCTCATCTCGTCTCCAGACAGGAGTTGCCCACATAGTCTCATGTGTCTACTTGAGCCAAGAAGCTCATTCCTCACCAGTATCATTTTATTGTCCAGTCCAGTCCCTCCCTGGAGAGTTGGCTTCGGGAATGGTTCCAGTCTTGGGCTAACAAAGGATATGGGGACCATGACCTCCAGGGTCCCTCTAGTCTCAGTCAGACCATTAAGCCTGGTAAAAGCATAGATTTTGAGGAAAATTTAGTTTTGAGAATATTTTCCATTTTTACTGAACTAATACTATACCATCACCATGATCATAATCACCATCATCATCATTGCTAAGATATATGGACCAGGCACTGTGCTAAACACATCCCCTTGCATTGTCTCATTTAATCCTCCCCAGTGATATCTTATCAATATCAGCCTAATATTACAGATGAGTTAACTGAAGCTTGGAGTTAGGTAGCTTGCCCAAGATCACATAGCTAACAAGACAGAGCATCAGGATTCAAGCTCAGGCTGTTTGGCTCCAAAGTCCCTATGCCATGCCTCTCTTTGTTAGGCAACTCCTTCTGAGAAGCTGAATTCACTCTAACAAGCTACATAAAAAGCCTGTTCCCTTTTCTGACACCCTGTGCACCCTTCTGAATACTATGTCCTCCATTTTTTAAATCTTCCGCATTCTAGGAAAACTCAGTGCAACTGGAATGCATTCAGAGAAATGGAAATTCTAAATAAAAGCTACAGATTGATTTGTATACCTCCTTTAAGTACAGGCAGTTGCCAGGGTTAGAAACATCCTAATATCCTCACAGACAACTCGCGCTTGACCTTCACTGTTGTGTAAATTCACCTTATTGTGAAACAACTGAACCAAGCCCTACTTGTAACAAATTCATCACAATCACCTTCACTTACTGCATGTGCTAATTTTAAAACATTTCTTCAGGGCTTTGAACTGGTTCGTTTTGATTCAAACCCCTGCTGAGAATTTGCATTTCCACCCCAGATATACTGAATCAGAATCTGCATTGTAACAAATTCCCCGGTGATTCTTACATATAATAAATTTTGAGAACCACTGCTCTACTAGCAGCATTAGCATTGTCTGGGAACTTGTTAGAAATGCAAATTCTCAGCAGGGATTTGAACCAGAATGAACTGGTTGGAAGCCCTGCTTTTCTTGCACTAAGTAAAGCTAAATAAGAACCCATAAGCACCTGTTCTGACTCATCTACAAATTCAACTTAAAGGCACAGTTAGGAATGGATCTCCTTAATAACCCGGAGACTGCCTGTATTGCAAACTACTGGCTGTCCCTAAGCCCTACTTTTACACCTAACCTGTCTAAGGTAGCCTTTTCCTTCCTGAAATACCTTCCTCTTTCTCCAGAACAAGACTTTTTTTTTCTCACAGTTTTTAGGATAATTCTGATTAACTTCATTATTGATCAGAAAATTAATTTAATTATTAAATTTACTTTTAAGGAAATGAAGTAATGGAAAGAATTGCCTAAATTCTAGAAAATAATAATTCTTTTCAGACCCAATCTTTTTCTCACAGTCAACAGAGTTAATGTCAATATGTACATTGTACACGAGACAATGTAGTAAGAAAGGGATAATTTTCCTCCATGTTCATTCTTCCCCTCCTCATTGTAATTACATAACTCATGCCCACAAATTTTAGAAGGTATTTTTTTATCACTTCCCAGCAAGAGGCGCCTTTGCAGCTAACTTCTCACCACAAGAATATGCGTAGAATTGGTATGTGTAACTTCTGCTTCATTTTCTTAAAATGTTTATACTTGTCTTTCACGTCTTTTCTTTCCCTTTTCCCACTTGCTTGCTCAAAGCGACGAGGACTTGAAGCACTTACTGATGAAAATCAAAGGCCACAATCTTTAGAATGGATTACACCTCAACATAAAGAAAACAAAAATTCTCACAACTGGACTAATCAGCAACATCATAATAAACAGAAGCTGTCAAGGATTTCATTTTACTTGGACCCACAGTCAAAGCCCATGGAAGCGGCAGTCAAGAAATCAAATGGCATATTGCATTGGGCAAATTTGCTGCAAAAGACCTCGTTAAAGTGTTAAAAAAAAAAAAACAAAGATATCATCTTAAGGACTAAGGTGCACCTGACCCAAGCCATGGTATTTTCAATTGCCTAATATGCATGTGAAAGCTGGACACTGAACAAGGAAAATGAAGAACTGATGCATTTGTATCGTGGTGTTGGTGAAGAATATCGAATATACCAGGGACTGCCAGAAGAACAAACAAATCTGTCTTGGAATAAATAAAGCCAACATGTTCCGTAGAAGTGAGAATGGCGAGATTTTGTCTTACGTACTTTGGACATGTTATCAGCAGGGATCAGTCCCTGAGGAAATACATCACGCTTGGAAGAGGATCCGCAAAAAAGAGGAAGACCCTCAAGGAGATGGATTGATACAGTGGCTGCAACAATGGGCTCCAACATAGCAATGACTATGAGGATGTGCAGGAGCAGGCAGTGTTTTACTCTGTTGTATACAGAGTCACTATGAGTAGGAACTGACTCGAGGGCACCTAACAATAACAACATTCCCATTTAAAAGAGTCCTTGGGTGGTGCAGAGAGTTAAATGCTGGGCTACTAACCAAAAGGTTGGTGGTTTGATCCCACCCAATGGTGCCACAGAAGAAAGGCCTGGTGATCTGGTTCCATAAAGACTACAGCCAAGAAAACCATATGAAACAGTCCTGCTCTGAAACACATGGGGTCTCTATAAGTCAGAATGGAGTCAATGGCAAATGGCTTGGGTTTTTTGGTATTTACATTTATACCCATCGTTTCAGAAGGCTTCAAGGTAGCAGCCACTGAATTGAGGGATAGAGGTATAGACAGCCATAAACCAAAACCAAGCCAAACCTGTTGCTGTCAAGTTGATTCCTACTCATGGTGACCCTGCGACCCCATGTTAGAGAGTAGAACTGCTCTGTAGTGTTTTCTTGGCTCTAATCCTTATAGAAGCAGATTTCCAGGACTTTCTTTTGTGGTGCTGCTGGGTGGATTTGAGCTGCCAACGTTTAGGCTAGCAGTTGATCACAAAATATTTGTACCACCCAGGGGCCAACCATAAAAAAAAAAAAAAAAATTTAATAGAGACTGATAAATAAGATTGCTGGCTTAACAACTATAGCCAGAGCAGCTCGTTGGCTGAAAGCAAAGAGACCAGAACCACCTATTATGCTTTTGAGGAATTTATATCTCCAATGTTGTAGTCACCTCCTAGAGGCAGAATGGGCTCCCTACCAAAAATTTGGTTCAGATGGCAAGGTTGATAATGCCACACACACACCAAGAGGGTATGAAAATGATTTATTACTGACATAATTTATGAGATTTCCTGGAGACAGCAGAGCAAGCTCCCAAGCAGGTCCAAAAATGGCTTGACCAGCTTGGCTTTTATTGTGGTTGGGAGTGGGGCTGCGGTGAGGGTTCCTGCATACAGGTCTGTGCTTGCACAGTTTGAACTTCCCATGGGGCCACGGGAGACGGCATCAGGCTTTCTTTTTAGCTTGCCCAGATACAGGGCTTAAGGGAAAGGGGAGTGGTGAGGCTTGTAAGCTGTCAGCAGTCAAACATCAAAAACGGAGTCAAATTCTTCATTACAGCCAAATAAACTACAATCTTGGCCTATAAAAGCTTATATTTGTTCAGTCCCTAAGGCAATTTCTAGATTTACAAAGCTGCACCAGCAGGGAGAGGGCTGCAAAAGCTGTCATGCCCCCAAGAAGTTTCAGATGCAGCCCTGGAGGATAATGGGCAAGAGAGAATTTCCTAGAGGTCAAATGAGGGGTTACAAAGGACAACAGACAAGGAAGTTTCCCCCAGAGAGCAGACTCAAAGTTTAGCCGAAGACCTTATTTCCTGCCAGGACAGGGGATCTTTGCTATCCTGCTCAGCAGACTGTCACCATGGCGTGCACCACTGACTGATGTTCCTCATTCTTGTTACCTACCCTAGTATTCAGTCTCCCTTTCTCCTTTTAGTAATAGAACCTCTCCCCCCAGAGTTTTAGTAGGGCACATCCATCAAGCTAGAGACACATCCCAGCCTTCCTTGAAGCTAGGCATAGATATGTAGTAAGTACTCATAAGTGGAATACGAGCAGAAGTGACGGGTGAAACTTTCTTAAAAGGAAATTGTTCGTTCCCAACTTCTTCTTTTCATGGGCCAGAAAGGGGATGTGCTTCTTTGAGTCACCTTCAATCATGGAGACAAACAACACCCTCAGTAATGAGAGAACAAGGTAGACAAATTCTAGGCCTCTTGATTACCTAGTGCTCGAGACTTCTCAACTACCTGTGGATTGCTACATGAGGAAGAAATAAACTTCTAGCTTACTTGAATCATATTTTGGGGGTCCCTTTGTTAGCCCATTTTGTAACTGATCCAGGAGAAAATTAAAATGCTAAGAACTTCAGCTTCTTTACTATTATGGCCTTGTAAGGCTCCTCTTCTGTTCCTTTTAGGCTTTACCTTTATCCAAGCATGAGTAAGGAGCCTCAAATTTAACTGGCTGTGAGCAAGTAAGACTCAAAACTGCATGTAACCATATGAATTCAGTGTGCTTCTCCTCTTTTCCAAGAATCAATCTACAGAATACAAGGGTGTGTACTCCTTGGGCCTAAATGGAAGGATTACTTAATGTAATTGTACGCAATTCAAACTAACAAATGAAAACTCAGATCAATACATATCAACTACCCTATTTTCTAACACATACGTATTTTTTTTTTATGTATGTCCATACACCATTAAGTTTTATCTGGTCTCTATAATCATTTGATCATATTTTTTCCAAAAGAAGGTGATGCAAAGATGATGATTTTCTCTGATTTTCAGTTTTGTGTTACTGTGTGCTTCAGAATGGTTGGTTCTGATGTTGCTAAGACAACTGGGATGCTGCAACAGAAAACTGGGATTGAAGTTAAGGCACTCTAGCTGCCTCAAAGGATGTCATAAATAGTGTGTTCAAGGCCTTTTCACAGTGGCATCTGAAGCACTTGAGTTAGAAAAAAAATGGACTGTATTCACTCAACATCCTTCCAAAGAAGTCTATGACTTTCTCAATTACTTGCATTTTAAAATCATGACAACACTGGTATGTGGACTAAAAGGAAGCCATCATTTAACGAGTGTGTATCTTTTTTAGAATCTTGTAGAACTAACAGAGGGAGCTTATCCTTAAATTCCAATTTTCCTTTAATAGAAGCAGGTCTAGAGGATATCAGAAAAAAGTAAAAAGAAATTAAGTTGTCTGTTGTTCCTCCACTAGAAATTTATCTTTCATTTAAAAAACATTTGATTCTACCTAGTAAGTAAAAACGATATGCTGAACATTCACTGAAACCTGTGACTGATATCTGGAATTTGGTTTTGTGAAGAGACGCAAAAAAGTATGGCTCCATTAACCAACTTTTGGATAAAGGCACAGAAAGCGTCTGCAACCACAGTGTGGAGCTGGGCTGCACTGCCAGGGAGGTCTAAGCAAACGGAACAACTGCAGCAACCTTCCTGTTTTCATACGGATAACATCAAAGCAAGGACAAAGAAAATAAAAGCAGAATGCTTGAACTGATTTTGAATATGCTTTTCTGACCTGATAAATAAATAAAGCATCAACTTAACTAAGCTGAAGAGCGTCCTTCTCACAGACATTCTGTTGCACAGAGATAGGACCCATCAACAATAACATGAACAGATGAGTAAAGGAGCTAGGACAGGCCTTGTCAGAATCATCTCCCTCTGTTAAGAAATAACCTGCTGAGAAATAATGGATAGGCAAAGGCAAGGATGGGAGGTTATGTTTTTCCAGTCTCGGAGGGTCCCTTGATGAAGAGTCGCAGAAGTGACTGGAAACCAAGTTAACAGTGTGAATTCCTTTTTCAAACAGGAGTGCCCAAAGGTACTCTTTAATGATGGAAACTGAGGTTTATACAGTGAGGCCCAGACTTCTGCAGGAATCCTCATCTCCAAGAAAAACTTTGATGTAGCAGAATCAAATGAAACTTGGAGGGTTCTTTTTTACTCTGGTATTCTAAGCATTAAAAAAGGAAATTAAAAAAGAACACAGACCATTCTATTTTAATGTTTGTAAGTAACATAAATCATAACGGTTTGTATGCTACACTGTACAAATAATATACTGTACTTTTCCAAAGAAAATTAACTTCGTATAGGGTTTCCTGAAATGGTTACTTCGTACAGCTAAAAGCTTGACCAATTAGCTACCAATACCACATACAGATTACAATCCAAGAGGTTACAAGTCTTCCAGCTGTGCCTGTTTCTGCTGCCATTGAGGGAGGAGCCTCCCGGAAACCTCTCACGGACCCTTCCATCTCCTGCGCTGGAAACACAGGCTCCGCAGGTGGCCGTGCGCCGATGAGGGCTGCTTCTGTGTCTTGCTTTCCAAAAGCCTACTCCCCTTTAAGAGAACTTGCGCTTCTTCATGGCTTCCGCCTTGACTGCCAGGCTCTTGGCACAGATGGTCAGGACCACAATGAGAACGCCCACCACAAATGTCACCAGGGGCCAAAGGAAGCAATGCAGGAGGACAATCTCATCATGCGTGCGATGCAGGAGCACGTCATCTGGTCTGCAAGACAGTGAAAAAGATGAAAGAAAGGTCAATCGCCTTGGCATGGCATCGACGACTCGTTAAGACCTGGGATCAGATTTGCTTTTCAGCCCAAAGGGGATATCATCCCAGAAATTCACCTCCAAGTGAAGACCTCACTCTGACTGTAAATACAGTAATCTGTGCTTTAAACCCATCACAAAATGTTTTGAGCTTTGAATCAAGTAATGGCGCAAATTTGCATTTATTTATAATGTAATTTACATGCTTCAAAATGTCAAACGTTTTGTTGTTGTTGCATGCTACTGAGTCGATTCCAACTCATAGCAACCCTATGCCCCATAAGGTTTTCTAGTCTATAATCTTTACAGGGGAAGATCACCAGGTTTTTTCTCCCACAGAGCTGCTGGTGGGTTTGAACCGCCAGCCTTTCAGTTAGCAGCAGAGTGCCTAACCACTGAACCACCAGGGCTCCTGTCAAACACGTAGTGATGTCTTATGCTATTGATTCCCTTCATTCTAAGGCTCTTGACATAGTCTACTTTCTCACTCATTCTTTAATGTCCACTAGCCAACACTGGTTCAAGCAGTCTAAAAATTACTGATGGGCAAGCATTCTCAAGCAAACTCAACCTAAACCTCAGCACTTAGGTGGTGTCCAAATGATCTTAATTCAGAAAAAAAGTAAATGTACCCTTTGAATTTAGCCGTAGAAAGACAGTGTAACCCTCAGGTTAGCTTCACCATGTCAATTATTAAAAAAAAAATAATAAGCAGACAAGTGAATGGGTGAATTTAATACATTCTTCCAAGCTTCTGGGTTAATCATTCTAAAAGAAAAATCAAACAGACCCCTTTCTTGATAAACCTTGCAAAGTCTTAGCAACACAGTTTTATCTTATCAATGTGGGCCTCTATTTTTCAATTTGGAGTTCCTGGGTGTGCAAATGGTTTATGTGTTCAGCTGTTAATGGAAAGGTTGGAAGTTCTAATCCACACGAGGCACCTAAGTAGAAAGGCCTGGCAATCTACTTCTGAAAAATCAGCCATTGAAAGCCTTATGGAGCACAGGTCTACTTTGATGCACATGGGGCTCCCATGAGTTGATTCAACTCAACAACCACTGGTTTTATTTTCCAATTTCAGCATTGGTCTCATTCATAGAAAGTGAAGATAAGATGCACTCCACAAGCCACAGTATTCTCATCTTTAGTCATCAAAAAGAGAGCCCAAGAATTTAGTTTTTAATCAGTCGGTTTACATCTTGCAAGATATTTCCACTTCACCCACTGGGAGGTTTGTTCTGTTACTAGTGCAGCAGTGCTTCCTCTAGAAAAGGAAGAAAATAATTACTCCAATTGCCCTCAAGAACATCAACAGCTTTGGAATACCAGGGCAATCAGTGCCTTTAACAGACAGGCCCTTTCCCGAGAAGCTCTCTTTAGTTATAGCTGTCATAACTCAGGACCTATTTTCCCAGAAGACTGACAAAGGATGTTGGGTATTTTTCCTCTACCTATCGTGGAGCCATTATGTGACATGAACAAAAACAGTTTCTGCAGACTAGCTTTGAAATTATATAATCCCTGCCTTTTGTGCTTTTGTTTTGCTTTTTTGCATAATATTTAAATTTTTGCACATAAAGGATTTTGCATTGAGATTTAATTCCATTATTACAACTAAAATTTGTACTAAATGAATGCAGTCACTGTAATGGTTAAGCAAGTCATCCCAGCTTGCAAAGATCACTCCTTTTTCTGAGTCCCCGTAGCAACACAGTCTTCAAGGCTTGTATTGCCATTAATATATATGTATATACTAATATACATATCCTTTTTTCCCTTAAGGGCCCTCAAAGGCTGTGACATTGTCATTGCCTGTTATTCCACATGTTGTTGTTGTTAATGTTGAGTTGGTGACTCCATGTATAAAGAACAAAACATTGCCTGGACCTGTACCACCGTTATGATCACTGGTATGCTTGAGTCCACTGTTGCAGTCATTATGTCAATCCATCTCACTGAGGCTTTGCCTTGCCGTCACCGGCCCTCCACTTTATATCCACTGCTATTGAGTTGATTCCAACTCATAGCAACTCTTCACTTTACCAAACATGATTATTTTTTTCCCAGTGATTGGTCCCTCCTGATGCCACATCCAAAGTAAGTGAGTCGAGGTCTTGGACAATTTCTTTGATTCCTACAGTTTTCATCGCCTAGTTTTCAGAAGTAGATCACCAGGTCTTTCTTCCTAGTCTGTCTTAGTCTGGAAGCTCCACTGAAACCTGGGCCCACCATGGTGACCCTGTTGGTATTTGAAATACTGGCAGTATAGCTTCCAAGATCATAACAATGACAACAACAACAAAAAAAAACAAAACTGTTGCTGTCAAGTTGATTCTGACTCATAGCGACCCTCTAAAACAGCGTAGAACTGCCCCATAGCGTTTCCAAGGAATGGCTGGAGGATTCAAACTGCTGACCTTTTGGTTAGCAGCCGAGCTCTTAACCACTGAGTGACCAGGGCCCCTCCAGGATTGCAGCAACACACAAATCACTACAGAATGACAAACTTGACAGATAGGTGGTGGATTCTACACACAGTTGTTGATAGATAACTACTTGCTATTGACAGTGATGGGGAAACTGCCCCTGTTCCAGCCTCAATTCTTAGCCATGCAAAATTTCCAGAAACTTCATGCCTTGAGTCTAAAAAAACATAAGCCAATGTCCATAAATAAGACATAGGATAGTCATAATCACAATATACAGTCTTTAAAATTTTGATACCCAGTTATTGCCACATTTCCCGGCTACTCGTGTTCACAACTGTTAGATGCTGCTGCCTAAGTGTGCAAGGGGGAAGGTAACCAGTTGTCTCAGGATGATCTTTTTTCTGTGAAGGACTGCTTTACTCTTCCATAATTTATTGGCACACAAATGAGTCTCGGATTCATCATCAAGAAGGGGGGGGGGAGTTTGGAATTTTAAAAACACTAATAAATTTGCATGTGATTTCCATAAGTAATGAGTTCTTCTGCAACAAATTTTCTAGTAAAAATCTCCAGTTTGGATTTTTTTTTGTATTCCTTCTCTAGTCACTATTGTTGATGTTGGATTCTCTACCACAAAATTCTACAACTGAGCCAGGAAAACAGCCAGAGGTGAGAGTGGATGAAACCATTATACACATGTTCTGAAAGCCAGTTTAAAGAATACTTACTAAAAAAGAATGTGATTGAAAAGGAGAGGAGGAGAGAATAAATGAAAAATGCTGGACCCAGAAATTTGTTTTATATAGAAACTCTTGCCACTTCCCCCTCGCCCCATCAAAGAGTGAAAGCTTTATTTTAATGTTTCAAATAACAAAGATGAGGTTGTTAACTATGAGCTGTTGTTAGGTGCCAATCTAGCTGATTTTTGACTTGTAGTAGCCCCATGTGACAGAGGAGAACTGCCCCATAGGATTTTCGAAGCTGCAATTTACAGAAGCAGATGGCCAGGTCTTTCTCCCACAGAGCTCTTGGGTAGGTTCCAACTGCCAACCTTTTGATTAACAGTTGAATGCTTAACCACTGCACCACGAGGACTTTTAAATTTTCAGTTAGCCATGTTCAGTGTGTAATTGATGCAAAAGCTTTCTTTGAGGTACAGGTATATATATATGTGCACCCATTTCTTTAGAAATAATTCATGTCTGTTTTCATTTCATACAGTTCTAAGATACCCCAACGTCTCTTTCCACAGGAAAAACTTATTTCTCTGCACAGTAATACTGAAGTTCATCATTTAGTTATACGATTCATTGAGAGTATATCTAAATTGTTCCTTGTGTAAATTAAAAGTTTGACTCATTCACATCTGGAGTATTTGTGAGCGGCCATCTAAGATAATCCACTGGTTTCATCCCTTTGGGAGAAAGGGAGAATGAAGAAAACTAAATATAGAAGGACTAATGGACCACAACTACTACAGCCTCCACCAGGCTGAGTCCAGCACAACTAGATGATGCCCAGGTACCACCACTGACTGCTCTGACAAGGATCATAATAGAGGATCCTGGGCAGAGCTGGAGAAAGATGTAGAACAAAATTCTAACTTAAAAAAAAAAAACAAACTTACCCGTCTGACAGAAACTGGAGAAACTCCGAGAGTATGGCACCCTTTAAGCTCATAATGAAGTCATTCCTGAGGTTTACCCTTCATCTAAAGATTGGACAGGCCCATAAAGCAAAATGAGACTAAAGGGGCACACCAGCCTAGGGGCAAGGACTAGAAGGCAGGAGGGGACAGGAAAGCTGGTAATAGGGAACCCAAGGTCAAGAAAGGAGAGTGTTGACATGTCATGGGGCTATTAACCAATGTCATAAAACAATATGTACTCTGTTTAATGAGAAGCTAGTTTGTTCTGTAAACCTTCATCTAAAGCACACACACAAAAAAAAAGTAACCAAATGGAATTTCTATGTGTGAAAATGTAACTGCTGAATTAAAAAAAAAAAAAAAAAATGGCTCATTCAAACTGGGCCTTAAGTGCCTAAATTGAAGGCAATCACCTGTCTCAGTTTTCCCCAATTCTATCAGGCAGCTTTCAGGCTGTTTCATCAAAAATTATGTGCAAAGGGGGCTGGACTTGGAATTCAGTTTTCCATAATTATATGGTGGGAACTGAAGAAAAATTTCATTTAAAGTCACTGTTTCCCACATTTGGCAAACTGAATAATGGCATGATCTAGATTTCTGAATGTGATGCAGTGAAATCAGGATAGTGACAAGGATGTGGATGACAAGCAAAAAAGATGATCACCCTGCACTAAAGGGCTTCAAAAAAGGAAGCAGGGAGTTTCTTTTGGGGGTGTAGGAATACTAATGGCAAGCACTTTTAAACCCTGAGGAGGAAATAAGAATTTCATAAAAGAAGAGTAAGAGCTGAGAATACCCCTAAAAATGTTTTCCTAAGGGGTGGTCCTATCCTGAGTCAAGCTTTGAAAATACATTGTAGTAGTAATTTAAAAAAAAAAACAAAAAAACAGCATTTATTAAGTGCTTACTACATGCCAGGTGCTATGCTAGGACATTTAATCTCATTCGTTCCTTAAAATAACCCTTTGCTGGAGGAGTTTTTATTTCCATTTTACCACTGAAGAAAGGTTAGTTAGTTGGTCCAAGACTAACCAAACCAAACCCGTTAACCCAACTCATAGCGACCCTACAGGGCAAGATTACATAACTTAAAACAATTATACAATGAGTTGAAACCACATCAATATGATTTCTAAGCCTGTACTATTTATCCCTGAGCCAACTTGTCTCAAATTTGACTCATCTAGGGTGCTTGTTATTTTTTTTAGGGTGCTTGTTGGGATTTTTTTTTAATTTTTAAAAAATTTTGTTGCAGTAAATATATACGTAACAAAACATTTGGCATTTCAACAATGTCCACATGTACAGTTCCATGACATTTATTAGGTTCATCATGATGTCCAACCATCACCCTATCTGTTCCCAAATTACACCATCACCTAGAGTGCTTGTTAAAACGTAGCTTCCTGGGTTCCAACCCCTGATTTTTTGAGAAGCTCCCCAGGTGATTTTCATACATACTAAATTTTTAGAGCCTCTACGCAAAGTTTTAATACATTTTAAAAAGTAGTATGAAACCTGAAGCTACTTAGATGGCTAATTTCGAAATTGCCTGACTCGATCCTTACGGTCATTTTCACGACCTACACGTAGCTTTGCGCAGCACGTACACTGGTAAGAGGAGAGCAGGAGGTTGGTACTGAGGGTAAGGGGGGGCGGTGGGGCGGGGCAGGGCTGGAAATCCAGCCTGTAATGCTACATTTACCCAGAAGGGCTCCCTTTTTCTAATCCATAGAGAGGCACCCCACATGCTAGCAGTGGTCCTGGTCAAACCAGATAAAGAGACAACGATTTGGGTTTATCTGCCTCAATACAGAAAATACATTTCCTTTGGCTTTGTTTCACCAACCGAGATATCTTCCAATTTAAAGCACTTGTTGTGTTGGCTAAGAGGGGGAGAAAATTGTGACACCCCCTTCCCCGCTTTTTGAAATGGGATGGGAAATTTAAAAAACTCATCTGAACCAGTCCATGCAGAAATTTGGACTGCATTATGATTTACTAGTATTGCACTGGTTAAGAGCTACAGTTGCTAACCAAAAAGTCGGCAGCTCCTTAGAAACCCTATTGAGGCAGTTCTACTCTGTTCTACTGGGTCACTATGAGTCAGAATCGACTTGATGGCAAGAGGTTTGGTTTGATTTGGTTTAATATTGCAGGATGGCAACTTAGAGACAAGACAACGCGCTCCAAAGTGCTTTCTCCACGAGGTCCTATAGGCAAATAGACAACTTTCTAGATTTACAGTTATCACAAATAGTTCTGGCTTAGCTGAGCAGAGAATTTCCCTTTTCATGTAGGTTGCTAGCAAGTTAAATTTTTGGCCCACTTCCAGGAAGACTCTATAACTTCCTTGTGCCAACTTGACTCTTAATGCCTTGCTTTTTCTTCACATATTTCTAATTTATTTTGTCTTGCCAAATCTGTTAATCTTTAGAGGATCATTAAACTCATCTAAGAATAGGCATAGAGCAAATATCTACATTTACATATCAGGTATCCAATGAACCATGGAAACTTTGGTTGTCGAGCTTTACCCATATTTCTGAGAAATAATATTACATTATTACAGGAATTAGCATTTCTGTATTTTGATGAAATTTTATTTTAAAAGCTCATAAATGCTTCATCATTATCATCATCAATTAATTCTACAGGCATAATGTCAAACCAACTTGCCAGGCCTCTGGGAGAGAACCATAGCCAAAAAAAAAAAAAAAGGGCACCACAAATGAAGTTATTTCATCCTCCAAACCTTTTTGGATAGGTGCTCTGTACTCCTGCTCTAAATCTTGTCTATTATTTATAAGATGACCTATTTTAAAAAGGAATCTGAAATAGATAACAATAAGAACTAAAGATATAAGTACAATAAAATCCTTAAACTAACAGTAAAGACCAACTGCAATGTAATAAGATAGATTAAAAAAATGGAAAACCCAGGCTAAGAAAGCTACTGCCTTAAGCATAAGTAAATTTTATCTCTGAGCATGCTGGCACCCAAAGAAAAAAGAGCTGGGATAAATTACATAGCTGCCATTATATAAGACAAGCCAATTCTTCAGAATAAGCTTTTTATGAAACTTGAAGAGAAATTATTTTGTGTGTATTTTTACATAATCTATACAACACACATAAGCTGGCTAATAATCAAATCATTTTTTTAAATTGTACTTTAGATGAAGGTTTACAGAGCAAACTAACTTTTCATTAAACACATAATACACATATTGTTTTGTCACATTGGTTGCCAGGTTGCCAACCCCATGACATGTCAACACTGTCCCCTTCTTGACCTTAGGTTCCCCATTACCAGCTTTCCTAACCCCTCCAACTTTCTCATCCTTGCCCCTGGGCTGGTGTGCCCATTTAGTCTCCTTTTATTTTATGCACGTGTCTAATCTTTGGCTGAAGGGTGAACCTCAGGAGTGACTTCCTGTCTTAGTTATCTAGTGCTGCTATAACAGAAATACCACAAGTGGATGGCTTTAACAAAGAGAAGTTTATTTTCTCACAGTAAAGTCCAAACTCAGGGTGTCAGCTCCGGGGGAAGGCTTTCTCTCTCTGTTGGCCTTCTCATCAATCTTCCCCCAGACCAGGAGCTTCTCTGCACACGGATGCCAGGTCCAAAGGACTTGCTCTGCTTCTGGCACTACTTTCTTTGTGGTATTAGGCCCCCAATTCCCTGCTTGCTCCCCTTTTTATCTTTTGAGAGATAAAAGGTAGTGCACATCACACCCCAGGGAAACTTCCTTTACACTGAATCAGGAACGTGACCTTGATAAGGGTGTTATAATCCTACCATAACCCTTTTTAACATAAAATTACAATCACAAAATGGAGGACAACCACACAATACTGGAAATCATGGCCCAGCCAAACTGACAGGCACATTTTGGGGGGGACGTAATTCAATCCATAACACTTCATTACTGAGCTAAAAGAGTCTCCGGGGGCCATACTCTTGGGGTTCCTCCAGTTTGGCAGACCAGTAAGTTTGGTCTTTTTTTTTTTTTTTTGAGTTAGAATTTTGTTCTACATTTTTCTCTGGCTCTGTCCAGAATCCTCTGTTGTGATTCCTGTCTAGGCAGTTGGTGGTGGCAGCTGGGCACCATCTAGTTGTGCTATACTCAGTCTGGTGGAGGATGTGGTAGTTGTTGTCCATTAGTCCTTTGGACTAATCTTTCCCTTGTGTCTTTGGTTTCATTCTCCTTGCTCCAGATGGGGTGACACCAGTAGAGTATCTTAGATGGCTGCTCACAAGCTTTTAAGACCCCAGACTCTATTCTCCAAAGTAGAATGTAGAACATTTCCTTTATAAACTGTGTTATGCCAATGGAGCTAGATGTTACTCAAGGCCATGGTCCCCACAGCCCTCAGCCCAGGAATTTGGTCCCTCAGGGAGTTTGGATGTGTCTGTGGAGCTTCATGACCTTGCTTTGGTCAGGTTGTGCTGGCTTCCCCACTATTGTGTACTGTCTTACCCTTCACCAAAGTTACCATTTATCTACTGTCTATTTAGTGTTTTTCCCTCCCCACCCACCCCTCCCTCGTAACCAACAAAGATTGTTTCTTTTTGTGTGTAAATCTTTTCATGAGTTTTTAGAGTAGTGTTCTCATACAATATTTGTCCTTTTGTGTTTGACATATTTCACTTAGCAAAGTGCCCTCCAGATTCATCCATGTTGTGAGATGCTTCATAGGTTCATCATTGTTCTTTATCATTGCATAGTATTTCATTGTGTGTATGTACCATAGTTTGTTTATCCATTATCTGTTGATGGGCATCTAGGCTGTTTCCACCTTTTTGCTATTGTGAATAATGCTGCAACGAACATGGGTGTGTCTATGCCTATTCATGTGATGGCTCTTTTGAGAAGTTTTTGATTCCAAAGTCCCAGATCTTATGAATCAGACTGTCAAGTTTTAAATGGCTTTCCAGGCTATGTTGATAATTACATCTGAGAGCAACTGACTTAAATTATGCTTTTTAAATATCAAATGTATCGGCCTGGTTTTTGACAATAGCTGAAGAGCAAATCATTCAAGACTAACATCACTGAAGTGCATGTGTTCAGTGTTGCTGGTTGGAAGGAGCCTCTGTCAGGTTAGATTCCCAACATGGAGGTGACAAAATAATATTTTATAATGAAAACTAAAGAGCCTGACATGTATTCTTTCCCAGATAAATTTGTCTGCTTTGAGCTGCGTTTCAAGAAGGCTCAGAAAGTTTTCTAAACAAGCATTCAATTGAAATGCCAGAGGTGAAAGAGATGATCACGGCATGGAAGATTTTTACAGGCAGAAATTACTGATCATTGAGATCTACTCTAGAAAAACTTGATGTAGGTTTTTTAGGAAATCAAATCCCACTTCTCTGATACCAACTAAATTGAAGGAATTCAATTCCAATTAAAGTCTATTCAATTCAGTTCTGTTCCACTTTCAACTGGACATGTAATACTTCTTCCTCTGACCCTAACCACCCACAGCTAGGTCAACCTCACGAGTTAAGGGTCCAGGCTTCCAGACTGTCCAGTCTGTTCAAGACTTGATGCCAGCTGCAAGTTTGGGCCTGTTGGCTACAAATTTGGGGAGAGGTGGTTTCACTACTAGGGATGTCAGCCCTAAGCTCATGTCACCCCCCACTTCTGTCCTGCAGGCTCCCACTACTCCTTTGGGTTTAATAATTCTCTAAAAGACTCACAGAGCTCACAGAAGTGCTATATTTATGACTGTAGCAAAAAGGATACAAATGAAGAGACACATAGGGTGAGGTCTGGGAGGGTTTCCAACATGGAGCTACCATGTCTCAGAAAGCAATATACCACCCTCCCATATGCACTAATATCTTTCACCAACCTAGAAGCCCATGGAGCTTCCATGTCCAGAGCTTTTATCTGGGCCTCATTACATAGTCATGATTGATTAAACTCAACCTTCAGTAGGGCTGATAATCAAGAGGTAGTCTTTCTGGCCTGGCCAGCCCGTACCCAAGAGGTACTTTATTAGCATAAACCTTCAAGTGTGGTCTAGAAGCCTCATCATAGACATTTCAATCACTGGGAAAATTTCAAGGTTTTAGAGGTTGTCTCTCAGGAACCAGGGACAAAGGCCAAATTCTTTGGGTAAAATTAAATTCTTTATCCCACAGGGTATTATAAATCTTTTAATCCTTGTCAGGATTCCATGCTATGGGCTTGTCAGAAGGAGAGTGAATTAAAATGCACCCCATGTAAACACCTGATTCAATCTACTGGTTAAAGATTTTTTCTACCAAAGGATGTCGAAGATTGGTCTGTTGAAGAGACTGCTACTGCTTCAAGATGAAGAGATGAAAGACATTAAAATGATGAATTTGGTTTTAGCATGATTGAGCTGTCCTTACTGAGTAATTTGCCAATGTGTTTAGATGCTGTTTGAGGCAATCATAAGATATCGCCAAGTGCAGAAAAAAGCACGCTTGTCTTCCAATGTTCTTGAACAGCCAATGTAGAGGCAACATCAAATTATGTGATAAATTTTGGTGGGAATTCAGGGACCAAACACAGTGATCCTTTACAGTATCCTTTATGATCATTAGTTCTATCACAAGCCCATTTTTTGCCCAGTCAGGTTGGGTTTAGCAATGATATTGTGAGAAGGGCTTTTAAAAGCTTGGAAGGTATTTTGTCAAGATCTTGGGTTTACTCCACAGATGGTTCCTGTCTGTGGATAAAAGGCTGATAATAGATCTATAAATGTTATAAACATCCTAACAGTTTCCTTAACTGTTTTCTCCAATTAGGGGAACTCTAGAGTAAGTAGTAATGGTTAATCGTAGATGAGTTTCTCCTCAAGCTTGCTTATTATACTTGTAGAAAATTAAATACAGCCCAAACCTGCAGTTTCTGGCGAGAAAAATATGAACTCAGCTTTGGCAGAGTATCCAGCGAACAGGCAGGTGTGTTATTTTGGAGTGATAAAGGGTTGAATTAATTATAAATAGGGGTGAATATACTTTAAGTCCACCCTGATGGAAAGACCCAAAGAAGTAAATAGCCTTGCTCAAGTATGTTGCTGTCGTTGTTAGTTGCCGTCAAGTTAATTCTGACTCATGGAGACCCAGTGTAGAACTGCTCCATAGGGTTTTCAAGACTGTAACTTTTTAGAAGCAGATTGTCAGACCTGTCTTCCAAGTTGCCTCTGGGTGCATTTTTTTTTTTAATTTTTATTGTGCTTTGAGTGAAAGTTTACAAATCAAGTCAGTCTCTCATACAAAAATTTATATACATCTTGCTATATATTTCTAGTTGCTCTCCCCCTAATGAAACAGGATACTCCTATTCTCCACCCTGTATTCCTGTGTCCATTCAACCAGCTCCCCTCCAGACAGGAGCTGCCTACATAGTCTCATGTGTCTACTTGAGCCAAGAAGCTCGCTCCTCACCAGTATCATTTTCTTATAGTCCAGTCCAAACCCTGTCTGAACAGTTGGATTTGGAAATAGTTCCAGTTTTGGGCTAACAGAAGGTCTGAGGACCTGATCTCCTGGGTCCTTATAGTCTCAGTCAGACCATTAAGTCTGGTCTTTTTAGGAGAATCTGAGGTCTGCATCCCACTGCTCTCCTGCTCCATCAGGGATTCTGTTATATTCCCTGTCAGGGCAGTCATTTGTTGTAGCCAGGCACCATCTAGTCCTTCTGGTCTCAGGCTGATGTAGTCTCTGATTTATGTGACCCTTTCTGCCTCTTGAGTTCATAATTACCTTGTGTCTTTGGCGTTCTTCATTCTCCTTTGCTCCAGGTGGGTTGAGACCAATTGATGCATCTTAGATGGTTGCCCGCCAGTGTTTAAGACCCCAGACGCCACTCACCAAAGTAGGATGCAGAATGGTTTCTTAATAGATTTTATTATGCCAATTGACTTAGATGTCCCCTGAAACCATGGTCCCCAGACTCCCACCCCTGCTACTCTGGCTTTCGAAGCACTCAGTTTATTCAGGAAACTTCTTTGCTTTTTGTTTAGTCCAGTTGTGCTGACCTCTCCTGTACTCTGTGTCTTTCCCTTCACCTAGAACAGTTTTTTTCTACTATTTAATTAGTGAATACCTCTCTCCCTCTCTCCCTCCCCACTCTCGTAACCATCAAAGAATATTTTCTTCTCTGTTTAAACTATTTCTTGAGTTCTTATAATAGAGGTCTCATACAATATTTGTCCTTTTGCAAATGACTAATTTCACTCAGCATAATGCCTTCCAGGTTCCTCCACGTTAAGAAATATTTCACAGATTCATCACTGTTCTTTCAATGCATAGTATTCCATTGTGTGAATACATCATAATTTATTTATCCACTCATCCACTGATGGGCACCTTGGTTGCTTCCATCTTTTTGCGATTGTAGACAGTACTGCAATGAACATGGGTGTGCACATATCTGTTTGTGTAAAGGCTCTTATTTCTCTAGGATATATTCCAAGGAGTGGGATTACTGGATCGTATGGTAGTTCTATTTCTAGTTTAAGGAAGGGCCAAATCGATTTCCAAAGTGATTGTTTCCATTTTACATTCCCACCAGTAGTGTGTAAGTGTTCCAGTCTCTCCACAAACTCTCCAACATTTATTATTTTGTGTTTTATGGGTTAATGTCAGCCTTGCTGGAGTGAGATGGAATCTCACTGTAGTTTTGAGTTGCATTTCTCTAATGACTAATGATTGTGAGCATTTTCTCATATATCTGTTAGGTACCTGAATGCCTTCTTTAGTGAAGTGCCTGTTCATATCCTTTGCACATTTTTTAATTGGGTTATTTGTCTTTTTGTAGTTGAGTTTTTGGAGCATGATGCAGATTTTAGAGATGAGACACTGACTGGAAATGTCATAGATAAAAACTTTTTCCCAATCTGTAGGTAATTTTTTTACTCTTTTGGTGAAGACTTTGGATGAGCATATAAATAAAAAGATGAGCATAGGTGTTTGATTTTTAGGTGCTCCCAGTTATCTAGTTTCTCTTCTGGTGTTTGTGCATTGTTATGTTTTGTATTCTGTTTATGCCATGTATTAGGGCTCCTAGTGTTGTCCCTATTTTTTTTTCCATGATCTCTATCGTTTTAGATTTTATATTTAGGTCTTTGATCCATTTTGAGTTGGTTTTTGTGCATTGTGTGAGGTATGGGTCTTATTTCATTTCTTTGCAGATGGATATCCAGTTATGCTAGCATCATTTGTTAAAGAGGCTGTCTTTTCCCCATTTAACAGACTTCGGGCCTTAGTCAAATATCAGCTGCTCAGGTGTGGATGGATTTATATCTGGATTCTCAATTGTTTTCCATGGGTCTTTGAATCTATTGTTGTACCAATACCAGGCTGTTCTGACTACCATGGCAGTATAACAGGTTCTAAAATCAGGTACTGTGAGGTCTCCCACTTTGTTCTTCTTTTTCAGTAATGCTTTACTTATCCCAGGCATCATTCCCTTCCATATGAAGTTGGTAATTTGTTTCACCAGCTCATTAAAAAATGTCATTGGAAATTGGATCAGGGTTGCATTGTATCTATAGATCGCTTTTGGAAGAATAGACATTTTTACAATGTTGAGTCTTCCTATCCATGAGCAAGGTATGCTTTTCCACTTACGTAGGTCTCTTTTGGTTTCTTGCAGTAGTATCTTGTAGTTTTCTTTGTACAGGTCTTTTACATTTCTGGTTAGGTTTATTCCGAAATATTTTATCTTCTTGGGGGCTACTATAAATGGTATTGATTTGGTGATTTCCTCCTTGATGTTCTTTTTGTTGGTGTAATAGAGGAATCCAACTGATTTTTGTATGTTTATCTCGTATTCTGATACTCGGTTGAACTCTTAGTTTCAGTAGTTTTCTTGAGGGTTCTTTAGGGTTTTCTGTGTATAAGATCATGTCATCTAAAAAAGGGATACTTTCACTTCTTCCTTACCAATCTGAATGCCCTTCATTTCTTTATCTAGCCTGATTTTTCTGGCTAGGACCTCCAGCACAATGTTGAATAAGAGTGGTGATAAATGGCATCCTTGTCTGGTTCCTGTTCTCAAGTAGAATGCTTTCAGACTGTCTCCATTTAGGATGACATTGGATGTTGGCTTTGTACAAATGCCCTTTATTATGTTGAGGAATTTTTCTTCTATTCCTATTTTGCTGAGAATTTTTATCATGAATGGGTATTGGACTTTGTCAAATGCCTTTTCTGCATCAATTGATAAGATCATGTGGTTCTTGTCTTTTGTTTTATTTATATGATGGACTATATTGATTGTTTTTCTAATGTTGAACCATCCCTGCATATCAAATCCCATTTGATAATGGTGAATTTTTTTTTTTTATATGTTCTTGAATTCTATTGGCTAGAATTTTGTTAAGGATTTTTGCAGTTAAGTTCATGAGGGATATAGGTCTGTAATTTTCTTTTTTTGTGGTGTCTTTACCTTGTTTTGGTATCAGGGATATGCTGGCTTCATAGAATGAGTTTGGCAGTATTCCATCCTTTTCTATGCTCTGAAATACCTTTAGTAGTAGTGGTGTTAACTCTTGTCTGGAAGTTTGGTAGAACTCTCCAGTGAGGCCATCCAGGCCAGGACTTTTTTTTGTTGGGAGTTTTTTTACTTACCTTTTCAATCTCTTCTTTTGTTATGGGTTTATTTAGTTGTTCTACCTCTGTTTGTGTTAGTTTAGGTAGGTAATGCATTTCTAGAAATTCATCCATTTCTTCTGGATTTTCAAATTTGTTAGAGTACAGTTTTTTGTAGTAATCTGATATGATTTTTTTAATTTCAGTTGGGTCTGTTGTGATATCACCCATCTCATTTCTTATTCGAGTTATTTGCTTCCTCTGCTGATTTTCTTTTGTCAGTTTGGCCAGTGGTTTATCAATTCTCTGGGTGCATTTGAACCACCAACATTCTGTCCAGTAGTTGAGCACTTAACTATTTTTATTACCCAGTGACCCCTCTTGCAAGTATAGGGCAGTATTTCAACATAAACTTGAGTTAAACAAACCTAGGTTTGAATATGGGCTTTACAACGGGCTAGCTTTATGATCTTGAGAAAATCCATCAGTCTTAATTTCCTCATCTATAAAATGGGGATAATAACATCTAGCTTAAGGAGCTGCCCTGAGGAGTAAATGAGATAATGTAGGCAAAGTTCTTAGCCTGACAGCTGCCTAATAGTGAGTATACAATAAAAGGTGGTGATGATAATGATAATCATTAAGAATTTGGGCCTCACAACTCAGAAAACAATCATTAAAATTGTTGTTAAGATAATACCCAGCCAAAAAAAAAAAGTTTTTAAAACATTGGCAGCAAAATGTCTTTCCAAATATCTTCTTCAACCTGAGACTGTCAGGATGGAGTCACTAGAAATTTCTCTGACCAAATTAAAATTTCTTTTGATATAGATGTCCTCATTCATTTTAGTGTCCTTTACCCTGGTAGTCAGCATTCCAGTCCTGTCAGGTAGGCTTAAAGGCAGCAATGGTTAGGTTTTACAAGCAAATGATTACTTTAAATTCTAATATATCCCAGATTGAGATAAGTAAGAAAAAATATCCATAATCCAATAACACTGGTCCCCTGATTAGGAACATGAATAGAAATTAAAAACCATTGTCATCAAGTTGATTCCAACTCATGGTGGCCCCATGTACATCATAGTAGAACTGTGTTCCACAGGGTTTTGCAATGGCTGATTTTTCAGAAGTGGCTTGCCAGGACTTTCTTCTGAGGGGCCTCTGAGTGTACTTAAACCTTCAACCTTTCAGTTAGTAGTCGCATGTTAACCATTTGCATCACCCAGGGACTGGGAAGAAATTACTCCTAAATTATCCCACAGACCGTTCTTTAAACGCAATAAATTATTATCGTAGTTGGGCTGTGCAAAATGTTTTCCTATTGTCTCAACCTAGCTCTCCAAGTAGAGGCCAAGGGAAATCACTGCAGCCCTGTGCTTCCAGAGTAATATCACTTCTTTAAGGTTTTATTCACACCGTGTAGTCATTATTTTTTACATATCTGTCTGTTTTCCGCACCTAATTTTGAGAACCCTGAGGTTAACTGTTAGGGATAAGAGCAGCCAGAGAAAACGTCTCCTGAGTTTTCAAGAAAAAAAGAAGTGGGGCGGGGGGGGGTTGGTGGGTGACTGTGAAGACCTGCAAACTAGGAGTGTGCTTATGACTTTCTGTCTTGAAACAAATCAATGAATCCATTTTATCCCAGAATCAGCTTGGCACAGATAGATTGTATTAATTATAAATCCTTTGTTGTTCCTTCATTGGAAAAAAAAAAAAATGGAAAGAGAATTTTTAGCTAGACAACTTCTCGCCCTGGTGGCACAATGGTCAAGTGCTCAACTACTAACTGAAAGGCCAGCAGTTCAAATCTACCAGCACACTCCATGGGAGCAAGTTGTGGCAATCTGCTCCCATAAAGATTACAGCGCAGAAAACCCCGTGGGGCAGTTCTACTCTGTCCTATAGGGTCGCTGTGAGTCAGAATTGACTCAGCAGCAATGGGTTTCATTTTTAGGTTTTAGATACTGTGTAAGGTCAGACTTAAAAATCCACATTAAATCCCTTTTTTTTTTTTTTTTCCATCCCCGCACTCCCCTCTTTGAGCAGCTAAGGAAGCATAACCTATATCGGTTACTATGCATCCTGAAGAACGTGACTTTCAGTTTGCTGATTTCATTATAGAGGTGCAGGTTTTATAAACCAGATAACAGCTTTCCTCCAGCAATTTCTGTGAGCTTTTCTTAAGAGTATTCCTGTTTTTCAGGATAATTTGGTCTACGGTTTCTCTGAGTTACCAAGTAAGTTACTATTTTCACAGAGGACTATAAGTATTTTCTGGCAAAAGTGTTAAAACTTAAGGTTTAAGCAGAAGTAAACTAGAGGGGGGGAAAAAACTACATTCTTCTACTTGAGACTTACATTGTTCTCATAACAGTTGTCACCTTGTGTACTTACTTTGTAGTTTCAATTTTACAATAAAAATCCAATGCCATTTTAAATCAACAGAGGAATGATGTTTGGGACAACACTGGCCACTTGGAGAATGTGGCTCCACATATTAGTCTTCATAACAAAAGAAAAGAAATTCATATTTAACTATGTAAAGCAAACCACGAGTGCTCTAAAAAAACACATGAATTTTTTCAAATAATCTTGAAGTGATCAAAAAAGATGACTTCCTAATGAGTCTCCCCAACCCCCAAACAAAAGACCCATTAGAAAGGCCTTTCATTTGCTGATGTGGTATAACTTAAAATGAGAAGAAACACCGACAAACATCCATTATTAATTGGGACGTGGTATGTACCAAGTATGAATCAAGGGAAATTAGCAGTTGTCAGAAATGAAATGGAACCCATAAAGACTGATATCTTAGGCATTAAAAAAAGCTAAAATTGACTGGTACTGGCCACTCTGAATTGCACAATCATTAGATCTACTAGACTGGGAATGACAAATTGAAGAGGAATGGCATCACATGTCAAAAAGAACATTTCAGGATCTATTCTGAAGGACGGCACTGTCAGTGATACAGGGAGACCAACGGATACAACTATTATTGAAATTTATGCACCAACCACTAATGCCAAAGATGAAGAAACTGAAGATTTTTACCAAATTCTGTAGTCTAAAATTGACCAAACATGAAATCAAGATATACTGATAATTACCAGCGATTGGAATGGGGGAGTTGGAAACAAAAAATAAGGTTCGGTAGTTGGAAAATAAGGCCTTGGTGATAGAAACAATGCTGCAGATCAATGACAGAATTTTGCCTGACCAACAACTTATTCATTGTAAATACGTTTCTCAACAACATAAGTGGCAAATATACATGTAGACCTCGCCGGATGGTCTATACAGAAATCAAATCAACTATATCTGTAGAAAGAGATGACAGAGAAGCTCAATATCATCAGTCAGAACAAGGCCAGGGGTCAACTGCCAAACAGACCATCAACTGTTTGTATGCAAGTTCAAGTTGAAACTGAAGAAAATTAGAACTATTCCACAACAGCCAAAGTACAACCTCCAGTGTGTCTCATCTGAATTTATAGACGTTCTCAAGCATAAATTTGATGCATTGAACACTAATGATGGAAGGCCAGATGAGTTATGGGATGACATCAAGGACATCACACATGAAGAAAGCAAAAGGTCATTAAAAAGACACCGAAGGATCCGGGGCCAAGATGGCGGACTAGGTGGACGCTACCGCGGATCCCTCTTGCAACAAAGACTCGGAAAAACAAGGGAATCGATCACACACATAACAATCTACGAACTCTGAACAACAAGCACAGAATTAGAGACGGAAAACGAACAAATACGGGCAGACAGCGACTGTTTTCAGAACTAGGAGCCAGCGCACCAGCTGACTACTTGGAAAATCTAGTTTCCCAGTGATGGCTCGGAGACAGCAGTCCATATCAAACCACATAAAAAAACAGACCATGACAGCTTCTCCAACCCCCCAAACAAAAGAATCAAAATCTTTCCCAAATGAAGATACAATCCTGGAATTATCAGATACAGAATATAAAAAACTAATTTACAGAATGCTTAAAGATATCACAAATGAAATTAGGATAAATGCAGAAAAAGCCAAGGAACACACTGATAAAACTGTTGAAGAACTCAAAAAGATTATTCAAGAACATAGTGGAAAAATTAACAAGTTGCAAGAATCCATAGAGAGACAGCATGTAGAAATCCAAAAGATTAACAATAAAATTACAGAATTTGACAACGCAATAGAAAGTCAGAGGAGCAGACTCGAGCAATTAGAATGTAGACTGGGACTTCTGGAGGACCAGGGAAACAACACCAACATAGCTGAAAAAAAATCAGATAAAAGAATTAAAAAAAATGAAGAAACCCTAAGAATCATGTGGGACTCTATCAAGAAGGATAACTTGCGAGTGATTGGAGTCCCAGAACAGGGAGGGGGGACAGAAAACACAGAGAAAATAGTTGAAGAACTCCTGACACAAAACTTCCCTGACATCATGAAAGACGAAAGGATATCTATCCAAGATGCTCATCGAACCCCATTTAAGATTGATCCAAAAAGAAAAACACCAAGACATATCATCATCAAACTTGCCAAAACCAAAGACAAACAGAAAATTTTAAAAGCAGCCAGGGAGAAAAGAAAGGTTTCCTTCAAGGGAGAATCAATAAGAATAAGTTCAGACTACTCAGCAGAAACCATGCAGGCAAGAAGGGAATGGGACGACATATACAGAGCACTGAACGAGAAAAACTGCCAACCAAGGATCATATATCCAGCAAAACTCTCTCTGAAATATGAAGGAGAAAATAAGATATTTACAGATAAACACAAGTTTAGAGAATTTGCAAAAACTAAACCAAGACTGCAAGAAATGCTAAAGGAGATTGTTTGGCCGGATGACCAATAATATCAGGTACCAGCACAATACAAGGTCACAAAACAGAACGTCCTGATATCAACGCAACTCAAACAGGGAAAGCACAAAAACAAACAAATTAAGACTAATTCTAAAAAATAAATAAATAAACAAAATAATACACACAACAGGAAATCATGGAAATCAATAGATAAACGATCAAAATAATCAAAAAGAGGGACTAAATATAGGAGGCATTGAACTGCCAGATGGAGAGTGATACAAGGCGAAATAGAAGGATACAAGTTAGGTTTTTACTTAGAAAAATAGGGGTAAATAAAAAGGTAACCACAAAAAGGAATATCAATTCCATAACTCAAGAAAAAAGCCAAGAAAAACGTAACGACTCAATAAACACAAAGTTAAACATTATGAAAATGAGGATCTCACAAGCTACTAAGAAAAACGTCTCAGCACAAAAAAGCATGTGGAAAAATGAAATGGCCAACAACACACATGAAAAGGCATCAAAATGACAGCACTAAAAACTTACTTATCTATAATTACGCTGAATGTAAATGGACTAAATGCACCAATAAAGAGACAGAGAGTCACGGACTGGATAAAAAAACACGATCCATCTATATGCTGCCTACAAGAGACACACCTTAGACTTAGAGACACAAACAAACTAAAACTCAAAGGATGGAAAAAAATATATCAAGCAAACAATAAGCAAAAAAGAAGAGGAGTAGCAATATTAATTTCTGACAAAATAGACTTTAGACTTAAATCCGCCACAAAGGATAAAGAAGGACACTATATAATGATAAAAGGGACAATTGATCAGGAAGACATAACCATATTAAATATTTACGCACCTAATGACAGGGCTGCAAGATACATAAATCAAATTTTAACAGAATTGAAAAGTGAGATAGACACCTCCACATATATAGTAGGAGACTTCAACACACCACTTTCGGAGAAGGACAGGACATCCAGTAAGAAGCTCAATAGAGACACGGAAGACCTACTTACAACAATCAACCAACTTGACCTCATTGACTTATACAGAACTCTCCACCCAACTGCTGCAAAATATACTTTTTTTTCTAGCGCACATGGAACATTCTCTAGAATAGACCACATATTAGGGCATAAAACAAATCTTTCCAGAATCCAAAACATCGAAATATTACAAAGCATCTTCTCAGACCACAAGGCAATGAAGCTAGAAATCAATAACAGAAAAACTAGGGAAAAGAAATCAAATACTTGGAAAATGAACAATACCCTCCTGAAAAAAGACTGGGTTATAGAAGACATCAAGGAGGGAACAAGGAAATTCTTAGAAAGCAACGAGAATGAAAATACTTCCTATCAAAACCTCTGGGACACAGCAAAAGCAGTGCTCAGAGGCCAATTTATATCGATAAATGCACACATACAAAAACAAGAAAGAGCCAAAATCAGAGAACTGTCCCTACAACTTGAACAAATAGAAAGTGAGCAACAAAAGAATCCATCAGGCACCCGAAGAAAACAAATAATAAAAATTAGAGCTGAACTAAATGAATTAGAGAACAGAAAAACAATTGAAAGAATTAACAAAGCCAAAAGCTGGTTCTTTGAAAAAATTAACAAAATTGATAAACCATTGGCTAGACTGACTAAAGAAATACAGGAAAGGAAACTAATCACCCGAATAAGAAACGAGAAGGACCACATCACAACAGAACCAAATGAAATCAAAAGAATCATATCAGATTACTACATAAAATTGTACTCTAACAAATTTGAAAACCTAGAAGAAATGGATAAATTCTTAGAACAATACTACTTACCTAAACTAACACATTCAGAAGTAGAACAACTAAATAGACCCATAACAAAAAAAGAGATTGAAACGGTAATCAAAAAACTCCCATCAAAAAAAAGTCCTGGCCCAGATGGCTTCACTGCAGAGTTCTACCAAACCTTCAGAGAAGACTTAACACCATTACTATTGAAGGTATTTCAAAGTATAGAAAAAGACGGAATACTACCCAACTCATTCTATGAAGCCACCATCTCCCTGATACCAAAACCAGGTAAAGACATTACAAAAAAAGAAAATTTTAGACCTATATCCCTCATGAACATAGATGCAAAAATCCTTAACAAAATTCTAGCCAATAGAATCCAACAACACATCAAAAAATAATACACCCTGATCAAGTGGGATTTATACCAGGTATGCAAGGCTGGTTTAATATCAGAAAAACCATTAATGTAATCCATCACATAAATAAAACAAAAGATAAAAACCACATGATCTTATCAATAGATGCAGAAAAGGCATTTGACAAAGTTCAACACCCATTTATGATAAAAACTCTTACCAAAATAGGAATTGAAGGAAAATTCCTCAACATAATAAAGGGCATATATGCAAAGCCAACGGCCAACATCACTCTAAATGGAGAGAACCTGAAAGCATTTCCCTTGAGAACGGGAACCAGACAAGGATGCCCTTTATCACCGCTCTTATTCAACATCGTACTTGAAGTCCTAGCCAGGGCAATTAGGCTAGACAAAGAAATAAAGGGTATCCAGATTGGTAAGGAGGAAGTAAAGCTATCACTATTTGCAGATGACATGATCGTATACATGGAAAACCCTAAGAAATCCTCCAGAAAACTACTGAAACTAATAGAAGAGTTTGGAAGAGTCTCAGGATATAAAATAAACATACAAAAATCACTTGGATTCCTCTACATCAACAAAAAGAACACCGAAGAGGAAATAAACAAATCAATACCATTCACAGTAGCCCCCAAGAAGATAAAATACTTAGGAATAAATCTTACCAAGGATGTAAAAGACCTATACAAAGAAAACTATAAAACTCTGCTACAAGAAATTCAAAAGGACACACTTAAATGGAAAAACATACCCTGCTCATGGATAGGAAGACTTAACATAGTAAAAATGTCTATTCTACCAAAAGCCATTTATACATACAACGCACTTCCAATCCAAATACCAATGTCATACTTTAAGGGGATAGAGAAACAAATCACTAATTTCATATGGAAGGGAAAGAACCCCTGGATAAGCAAAACATTACTGAAAAAGAAGAAGAAAGTGGGAGGCCTCACTCTACCTGATTTCAGAACCTATTATATAGCTACAGTAGTCAAAACAGCCTGGTACTGGTACAACAACAGGCACATAGACCAATGGAACAGAATTGAGAATCCAGATATAAATCCATCTATTTATGAGCAGCTGATATTTGACAAAGGACCAGTGTCAGTCAATTGGGGAAATAATAGTCTTTTTAACAAATGGTGCTGGCATACCTGGATATCCATTTGCAAAAGAATGAAACAGGACCCATACCTCACACCATGCACAAAAACTAACTCCAAGTGGATCAAAGACCTAAACATAAAGACTAAAACGATAAAAATCATGGAAGAAAAAATAGGATCTACCCTAGGAGCCCTAATACAGGGCATAAACAGAATACAAAACATTACCAAAAATGATGAAGAGAAACCAGATAACTGGGAGCTCCGAAAAATCAAACACCTATGCTCATCTAAAGACTTCACCAAAAGAGTAAAAAGACCACCTACAGACTGGGAAAGAATATTCAGCTATGACATCTCAGACCAGCGCCTGATCTCTAAAATCTACATGATTCTGTCAAAACTCAACCACAAAAAGACAAACAACCCAATCAAGAAGTGGGCAAAGGATATGAACACACATTTCACTAAGGAAGATATTCAGGCAGCCAACAGATACATGAGAAAATGCTCTCGATCATTAGCCATTAGAGAAATGCAAATTAAAACTACGATGAGATTCCATCTGACACCAACTAGACTGGCATTAATTCAAAAAACACAAAATAATAAATGTTGGAGAGGCTGCGGAGAGACTGGAACTCTCATACACTGCTGGTGGGATTGTAAAATGGTACAACCACTTTGGAAATCCATCTGGCGTTATCTTAAACAGTTAGAAATAGAACTACCATACAACCCAGAAATCCCACTCCTCGGAATATACCCTAAAGATACAAGAGCCTTCACACAAACAGATATATGCACACCCATGTTTATTGCAGCTCTGTTTACAATAGCAAAAAGCTGGAAGCAACCAAGATGTCCATCAACGGACGAATGGGTAAATAAATTGTGGTATATTCACACAATGGAATACTACGCATCGATAAAGAACAGTGACGAATCTCTGAAACATTTCATAACATGGAGGAAGCTGGAAGGCATTATGCTGAGCGAAATGAGTCAGTTGCAAAAGGACAAATATTGTATAAGACCACTATTATAAGATCTTGAGAAATAGAAAAAACGGAAAAGAACACATACTTTTGTGGTTACAAAGAGGGGAGGGAGGGAGGGAGGGAGGGAGGGAGGGAGGGAGGGAGAGGGCTTTTTATTGATCAATCCGTAGATGGGAACTGCTTTGGGTGAAGGGAAAGACAACACTCAAAACAAGGAAGGTCAGCCTAATTGGACTGGATTAAAAGTAAAGAGGTTTCCGAGATAAAATGAAAGCTTCAAAGGTCAGCGAAGCAGGGGCTGGGGTCTGGGGAACTTGGTTTGAGGGGACTTCTAAGTCAATGGGGAAAACAATTCTATTATGAAAACACTCTGCATCCCACTTTGAATTGTGGCACCTGGGGTCCTAAATGCCAACAAGCAGCCATCTAAAATACATTAATTGGTCTCAACCCACCAGGAGCAAAGGCAAAGGAAGAACACCAAGGTCACACGACAACTAAAAACCCAAGAGACAAAAAGGGCCACTTGAACCAGAGACCTACATTATCCTGAGACCAGAAGAACTAGTTGGTGCCCAGCCACAATCGATGTCTGCCCTGTCAGGGAACACAACAGACAACTCCTGAGGGAGCAGGAGACCAATGGGATGCAGACCCCAAATTCTCATTAAAAGACCACACCTAATGGTATCATTGCGACTAGAGGAATCCCAGAGACAATGCTCCCCAGAACTTCTGATGGCACAGGACAGGAACCATCCCCGAAGACAAATCATCAGGCATGAAAAGGACTGGTCAGTGGAGGGGAGAGAGATACTGATGAAGAGTGAGCTAATTAAATCAGGTGGACACGGGAGAGTGTGTTGGCAACTCTTGACTGGAGGGGGGATGGGAAGATAGAGAGAGAGGGAAGATGGTAAAATTGGCACGAAACGAGAGACTGTAAGGGCTGACTCAATAGGGGGAGAGCAAGTGGGAGAAGGGAGTAAGATGTATGTAAACCTACATGTGACAGACTGATTGGAATGGTAAATGTTCACTTGAAGCTTAATAATAAAAAAAAAAAAGACACCGAAGAAAGAAAACACCGAAGTGGATATCAGAAGAGATGTTGAAACTTGCTCTTAAACATAGACTAGCTAAAGTGAAAGGGAGAAATGTTGAAATAAAAGAGCTGAACAGAAGATTTCAAAGAGCAGCTACACAAGACAAAGTAAAGTATTATAATGAAATGTACAAAGACCTGGAGAAAGAAAACCAGAAGAGAAGAACAAGCTTGGGATTTCTCAAGCTGAAAGACCTAAAGAAAAAATTGAAGCTTTGAATTGCAATACTGAAGGATTCTATGGGCAAAAAATTAAATGACGCAGGAAGCATCAAAAGAAGACAGAAGGGATACACAGAGTACTGTACCAAAAAGAACTGGTCAGTCTTCAACCATTTCAGGAGGTAGTATATGATCAAGAACCGATGATACTGAAGGAAGAAGTACAAGCTGCCCTGGAGGCATTGTCGAAAAACAAGGGTCCAGGAATAGATGTAATACCAACTGAAATGTTTCAATGAACAGTTGCAATGCTTGAAGTGCACACTTATCTATGCCAAGAAATTTGGAAGACAACTACCTGGTCAACTGCCTGGAAGAGTTCCACATTCATGCCCATTCCAAAGAAAGGTAATTCAATAGAATGTGCAAGTTATCAAACAATATCATTGATATCACACACAAGTAAAATTATTCTGAAGATAATCCAAAACAGCTGCAGTAATACATCAACAAGGAACCCTCAGAAATTTAAGCTAGATTCAGAAGAGGTTGTGGAATGACTGCTGATGTCAGTTGGATCTTGGCTGAAAGCAGTGAATACTAGAAAGAGGTTTACTTGTATTTTTTTTTTTTTAACTTTTATTGAGCTTCAAGTGAACATTTACAAATCAAGTCAGACTGTCACATATAAGTTTATATACACCTTACTCCGTTCTCCCACTTGCTCTCCCCCAATGAGTCAGCCCTTCCAGTCTCTCCTTTCGTGACAATTTTGCCAGCTTCCAACTCTTTCTATCCTCCCATCCCCCCTCCAGACAGGAGATGCCAACACAGTCTCAAGTGTCCACCTGATATAATTAGCTCACTCTTCATCAGCATCTCTCGCCTACCCACTGTCCAGTCCCTTTCATGTCTGATGAGTTGTCTTCGGGGATGGTTCCTGTCCTGTGCCAACAGAAGGTTTGGGGACCATGACCACCAGGATTCCTCTAGTCACAGTCAGACCATTAAGTCTGGTCTTTTTATGAGAATTTGGGGTCTGCATCCCACTGATCTCCTGCTCCCTCAGGGATTCTCTGTTGTGCTCCCTGTCAGGGCAGTCATCGATTGTGGCCGGGCACCATCTAGTTCTTCTGGTCTCAGGATGATGTAGGTCTCTGGTTCATGTGGCCCTTTGTGTCTCTTGGGCTCTTAGTTGTCGTGTGACCTTGGTGTTCTTCATTATCCTTTGATCCAGGTGGGTTGAGACCAATTGATGCATCTTAGATGGCCGCTTGTTAGCATTTAAGACCCGAGACGCCACATTTCAAAGTGGGATGCAGAATCTTTTCATACTAGAATTATTTTGCCAATTGACTTAGAAGTCCCCTTAAACCATGGTTCCCAAACCCCCGCCCTTGCTCCGCTGACCTTTGAAGCATTCATTTTATCCCGGAAACTTCTTAGCTTTTGGTCCAGTCCAGTTGAGCTGACCTTCCATGTATTGAGTATTGTCCTTCCCTTCACCTAAAGCAGTTCTTATCTACTACTTAATCAGTAAAAAACCCTCTCCCACCCTCCCTCCCTCCCCCCCTCGTAATCACAGAAGTATGTGTTCTTCTCAGTTTATACTATTTCTCAAGATCTTATAATAGTGGTCTTATACAATATTTGTCCTTTTGCCTCTAATTTCGCTCAGCATAATGCCTTCCAGGTTCCTCCATGTTATGAAATGTTTCATAGATTCGTCACTGTTCTTTATCGATGCGCAGTATTCCATTGTGTGAATATACCACACTTTATTTAGCCATACATCCGTTGATGGACACCTTGGTTGCTTCCAGCTTTTTGCTATTGTAAACAGAGCTGCAATAAACATGAGTGTGCATATATCTGTTTGTGTGAAGGCTCTTGTTTCTCTAGGGTATATTCCGAGGAGTGGGATTTCTGGGTTGTATGGTAGTTCTATTTCTAACTGTTTAAGATATCGCCAGATAGATTTCCAAAGTGGTTGTACCATTTTACATTCCCACCAGCAATGTATAAGAGTTCCAATCTCTCTGCAGCCTCTCCAACATTTATTATTTTGTGTTTTTTGGATTAATGCCAGCCTTGTTGGAGTGAGATGGAATCTCATCGTGGTTTTAATTTGCATTTCTCTAATGGCTAATGATCGAGAGCATTTTCTCATGTATCTGTTAGCTGCCTGAATATCTTCTTTAGTGAAGTGTGTGTTCATATCCTTTGCCCACTTCTTGATTGGGTTGTTTGTCTTTTTGTGGTTGAGTTTTGACAGAATCATGTAGATTTTAGAGATCAGGCGCTGGTCGGAGATGTCATAGCTGAAAATTCTTTCCCAATCTGTAGGTGGTCTTTTTACTCTTTTGATGAAGTCTTTAGATGAGCATAGGTGTTTGATTTTTAGGAGCTCCCAGTTATCTGGTTTCTCTTCGTCATTTTTGGTAATGTTTTGTATTCTGTTTATGCCTTGTATTAGGGCTCCTAGGGTTGTCCCTATTTTTTCTTCCATGATCTTTATCGTTTTAGTCTTTATGTTTAGGTCTTTGATCCACTTGGAGTTAGTTTTTGTGCATGGTGTGAGGTATGGGTCCTGTTTCATTTTTTTGCAGATGGATATCCAGTTATGCCAGCACCATTTGTTAAAAAGACTATCTTTTCCCCAATTAACTGACTCTGAGCCTTTGTCAAATATCAGCTGCTCGTATGTGGATGGATTTATATCTGGGTTCTCAATTCTGTTCCATTGGTCTATGTGCCTGTTGTTGTACCAGTACCAGGTTGTTTTGACCACTGTGTCTGTATAATAGCTTCTGAAATCAGGTAGAGTGAGGCCTCCCACTTTCTTCTTCTTTTTCAGTAATGCTTTGCTTATCCGAGGCTTCTTTCCCTTCCATATGAAGTTGGTGATTTGTTTCTCTATCACCTTAAAAAATGACATTGGAATTTGGATTGGAAGTGCATTGTATGTATAGATGGCTTTTGGTAGAATAGACATTTTTACTATGTTAAGTCTTCCCATCCATGAGCAAGGTATGTTTTTCCACTTAAGTATGTCCTTTTTAATTTCTTGTAGTACAGCTTTGTAGTTTTCTTTGTATAGGTCTTTTACATCCTTGGTAAGATTTATTCCTAAGTATTTTATCTTCTTGGGGGCTACTGTGAATGGTATTGATTTGGTTATTTCCTCTTCAATGTTCTTTTTGTTGATGTAGAGGAATCCAAGTGATTTTTGTATGTTTATCTTATAACCTGAGACTCTGCCAAACTCTTCTATTAGTTTCAGTAGTTTTCTGGTGGATTCATTGGGGTTTTCTGTGTATAAGATCATGTCATCTGCAAATAGAGATAATTTTACTTCCTCTTTGCCAATCCGGATGCCCTTTATTTCTTTGTCTAGCCTAATTGCTCTGGCTAGGACTTCTAGCACAGTGTGGAATAAGAGTGGTGATAAAGGGCATCCTTGTCTGCTTCCCGTTCTCAAGGGAAATGCTTTCAGGTTCTCTCCATTTAGAGTGATGTTGGCTGTTGGCTTTGCATAGATGCCCTTTATTATGTTGAGGAATTTTCCTTCAATTCCTATTTTGGTGAGAGTTTTTATCATAAATGGGTGTTGGACTTTGTCAAATGCCTTTTCTGCATCAATCGATAAGATCATGTGGTTTTTGTCTTTTGTTTTATTTATGTGGTGGATTACATTAATGGTTTTTCTAATATTAAACCAGCCTTGCATACCTGGTATAAATCCCACTTGGTCGTGATGAATTATTTTTTTGATATGTTGTTGAATTCTATTGGCTAGAATTTTGTTGAGGATTTTTGCATCTATGTTCATGAGGGATATAGGTCTGTAATTTTCTTTTTTTGTAGTGTCTTTACCTGGTTTTGGTATCAGGGAGATGGTGGCTTCATAGAATGAGTTGGGTAGTATTCCGTCATTTTCTATGCTTTGAAATACCTTTAGTAGTAGTGGTGTTAACTCTTCTCTGAAAGCTTGGTAGAACTCTGTAGTGAAGCCGTCCGGGCCAGGGCTTTTTTTTGTTGGGAGTTTTTTGATTACCGTTTCAATCTCTTTTTTTGTTATGGGTCTATTTAGTTGTTCTACTTCTGAATGTGTTAGTTTAGGTAGGTAGTGTTTTTCCAGGAATTCATCCATTTCTTCTAGGTTTGCAAATTTGTTAGAGTACAATTTTTCGTAATAATCTGATATGATTCTTTTAATTTCAGTTGGGTCTGTTGTGATGTGGCCCATCTCATTTCTTATTCGGGTTATTTGTTTCCTTTCCTATATTTCTTTAGTCAGTCTAGCCAATGGTTTATCAATTTTGTTAATTTTTTCAAAGAACCAGCTTTTGGCTTTGTTAATTCTTTCAATTGTTTTTCTGTTCTCTAATTCATTTAGTTCAGCTCTAATTTTTATTATTTGTTTTCTTCTGGTGCCTGATGGATTCTTTTGTTGCTCACTTTCTATTTGTTCAAGTTGTAGGGACAGTTCTCTGATTTTGGCTCTTTCTTGTTTTTGTATGTGTGCATTTATCGATATAAATTGGCCTCTGAGCACTGCTTTTGCTGTGTCCCAGAGGTTTGGTTTACTTGTATTTTATTGACTATGGAAAGGCATGCAACTGTGTGGATCCTAACAAATTATGGATAACATTACGAAGAATGGGAATTCCAGAACACTCAGGTGTGCTCATGCAGAACCTGTGCATAGGCCAAGAGACAGTTGTTTGAATAGAACAAGGGAACACTACATGGTTTAAAATCAGAAAAGGTGTGCATTAGGGTTGTCTCCTTTCACCATATTTATTCAATCTGTATGCTGAGCACATAATCTGAGAAGCTGGACTGTATGAAGAAGAATATGGCATTAGGATTAGAGGAAAACTCATTAATAACCTGCGTTATGCCGATGACACAACCTTGCTTGCTGAAAGTGAAAAGGACTCAAAGCACTTAACTGATCAAGATTGAAGCCTTCGGTAGGCATTACATCTAACATAAAGAAAATAAAATGTTCACAACTGGACCATAAGCGACATCATGATAAAGGGAGGAAAGATTGAACTTATCAAGGATTTCATTTTAATTGGATCCACAATCGATGCCCATGGAAGCAGCAGTCAAGAAATCAAACAACATAATACATTGGGCAAATCTGCTGCAAAAGACTTTTCAAGTGTTAAAAAGCAAAGATGTCACCTTGAGGACTAAAGTGCACTTGACCCAAGCCATGGTATTTTCAATAGCCTTACATGCATGCGAAAGTTGGACAATGAATAAGGAAGACTGAAGAACTTGATGCCTCTAAATTATGGTGTTGGTGAAGAATATTGAGTATTGACTGTCAAAAGAATGAACAAATCTGTCTTAGAAGAAGTACAGCTAGAATGCTCTTTAGGAGGATGGCAAAACTTTGTCTCACATACTTTGTGACATGTTATCAGGAGGGACCCGTCCCTAGGGAAGGACATAATGCTTGGCAAAGTAGAAGGTCAGCAAAAAAGAGGAATACCCTCAGAGAGATGGATTGACAGAGTGGCTACAACAATGGGCTCCAACACAGCAATGATTCTGAGGATGGTGCAGGACCAAGCAGCATTTAGTTCCGTTATGCATGAGGTCACTGAGTCAGAGCCAACTCAACAGCATCTAACGACAACAACCGTGGGTGTTTTTAGTATAAGTTTATTCCAAATACGGCATGGGACACACTTACACTAAAAACTTATTCATGTTTTATCAGAAATTAACTGGGTATTCTGTATTTTAATTTGCTAATTTGGCAAACCTAAGTAAACCCAGAAACCATTAAAAAAATGATGGATGATTCAATTACAGAAAAGTAAACATTTCTGTATAACTCCACCCTAAAAAAAAAAAAACCACAAAAACCCATAAGCAAAAACAAATAGCTACTACTCATATGAAAGGATGCTTAACTTTATTCATTAATAAAAGAAAATAAATAAAAAAGGGTACCATTTTCACCTATCAAATTGGCAAAAAAATTAAAAAGATTGATAATAGTGTTGTGTGTGTAGAAACAAGAACTTTGAGGTAAGTTGGTACTTTTCGAATTGCTGTCTGTCAGTTATCTATTAAAATTTTTTACTGTGTATAACTTTCAACCCAGCCATTACACTCCTATGACTTTACCCTTCAGAGATATTCCCACTAGTAAGCAATGATAATGAGCAAAATTTTCTCTGCAAGAGGTGCTTTCTCAACACAAGAGGTCCTAGATATAGATTCGGAGGTCAAACTGTGGGCCCCAGAAAGAACCCTGGATCTTTGTAAGAGAGGAATGGGAATACTGTCTCTCCACTAATTGGCGGTGTGACCTTGGGCAGATCAGTTAATCTCAACAAGGCTCAGTTTTTTCATTTGTAAAATGGGAACTAAACCATCATGAGGAAGATCAAATGTGATTATGTGGTGTTTTTCTAAAAAAACCAGAAATCATGAATGGATGACCTCAAATGTAGTCTGTATCTAAGTTGCTCAACTTTGAAGAAAGTAATTTGTTGACCAACAGAATATAACGCAGAGCCAGAGTCTTTTAAAATGTGTGCAATTTTCAAAGCTCAGAGTTGATTTACAGACATTCATTGTAAACGTCACTTACACTTAGAGCTACTATTTGTATTAGTTTTCCAATACTACAAACTTAGTGACTTAAAATGAACACGAATTTATTCTCTTACAGTTCTGGAGATCAAGTGTCTGAAATCAGTTTCACGGGTTCCTTTGGAGGCTCTAGAGGAGAATCCATTTCCTTGCCTTTTCCAGCTTCTAGAGGCCACCAGCATTCCTTGGCTTGTAGCACCTTCCTTGTACTACTCTGACCTCTTACTTCTGTTGTTACATCCCCTACTACTCTTTTTGATCTCCTGTCTCTCTTTTATAAGAACCCTGTGATTACACTGGGCCCACCCAGATAATCCAGTATAATTTTCCTATCTGATGATCCTTTACTTAATCACATCTGCAAAGTCACTTTTACAACATACTCACAGGTTCTGTGGATTAGGACGTAGACAACTTTGGGAGCCATTATTCAAACAACCACACTACTACATATTGCTTTTCTATATCACAATCAGTTCCTCAGTAACATATGTTTTCTATTCCTTTCCCCAACTGTTGCTGTAAACTGCCTTTGAATTGAGCCCCAACTCATAGAGACCTCTGATGGCAACCCCATGAACAGTGGGACTGGACAGCTGTGATCCACCATTATGATCCATAGGGTTTTCATTGGCTGATTTTCAAAAGTAAATCACTAGTCCTTTCTTCCTAGTCTGTCTTGGTCTGAAAACTGTGTGGAACCTGTTCAGCATCATAGCAACACCTAAGCCTCCAATGTCAGTTGGGTGGTTTCTGTGCATGAGGTACATGGCCAGGAACTAAACCCGGGTCTTCTTCATGGAAGGTGAGACTTCTACCACTGAACCACCATTGTCCCCTTTCCCCAGTTAGCCCTTCATTACCAGAGTCATCTAAAAAACTAGGGAGAAAACTCTTTTCTCTTATCCCACCTGATTTTTAAAATTATTTACCTTTTTTCATTCCTTTTTCAATGTTTGCCTTCATCATGGATTGAATTGTGTCCCCCAGAAATATGTGTCAACTTGGTTAGGCCATGATTTCCAGTACTATGTGGCTGTCCTCCATTTTGTGATTGTAATTTTATGTTAAAGAGGATTAGGGTGGGATTGTAACACCCCTACTATCGTCACATCCCTGATGCAAAGTAAAGGGACTTTCCCTGGGGTGTGGCCTGTACCACCTTTTATCCTGCAAGAGACAAAGGGAAAGGGAAGCAAACAGACAGTGGGTGACCTCACACCACCAAAAAATCAGTGCCAAGAGCAGAGTGCGTTCTTTGGACCCAGGGTTCCTGTGCAGAGAAGCTCATAGACCAGGGTAAGATTGATGACAAGGGCCTTCCTCCAGAGCCTACACAGACAGAATGCCTCCCCCTGGAGCTGATACCCTGAATTTGGACTTGGAGACTGTGAGGGAATAAATTCCTCTTTGTTAAGACCATTCACTTGTGGTATTTCTGTTACAACAGCACTAGATGACTAAGACAGCCTTATTATGACAAAGATGTTTACATGCAAAGGACACCAGAATAAAAATTAACACACATAGAAACACTTCTTACTTTACCCACACTATTTTCCTACGTTGTGTCTTCACCTACTTAGAGCTCCCCGGCTTCCACGACTGCATGCTGTTCCTGACTATATCATTAATGGAACTTTGCAAGTTTTAATACAATCCTCCATTCTAATCCTCCCTAAGGAATTGCCTCCCTATTTTCTATAGGATTTCCTTTTTGCCTTTGTAAGACATCTTTGTAATTTCTTTTCCAATGTCATTCCTTATCACATGTGTCCAAAGATCCTAGCTTCTTCTTTACTCAGATCTGTCATGATACAATGTATTACCAGTAATTCTAAGCTCTGTTTTCATTTTAACCACACACACACACACACACACACACACACACAAAAACCCAAACCCGGTGCCGTCAAGTTGATTCTAACTCATAGCAACCCTATAGGACAGAGTAGAACTGCCCCATAGGGTTTCCACGGAGTGGCTGGTGCGCTCAAACTGCTGACCTTTTGATTCGCAGCCATAGCTCCTAACCGCTGTGCCACAGTCTATTGAAAATCCTATGTCACATCATATGTTTGACTTTCCTGAACTTTTTCTCCATTAAATATTCTCCAAATATTCCTTTTTTAATTCTGAATTTTTAAGCTGAAGTATAATTTACAAACAGGGAAATTCAGAGATCTTAACTATATAGTTTGGTCAGTCTCTCATATTGTTTTAGCCAGAAATTAGTAAGTTTAAGAGTGTGCTGTTATGTTCCCAAAGTCTCCAAGAACTCATTTCCCATCTCAGCAGTGCCTATTCTCAGAGGAAACATCCTTAGAAAATGGAATGTTGATTTATGGTGCTGATGCTTGAAGAGTCCTTCTGTTTTTCAATTCCTTACTTAGAGGAATTAATTCTTAAACATCAAAAGATGCTTGTTCCCATCAAAATTCCAACAGCCTTCTTTACAGAAATGCAAAAGTCAATCCTAAAATTTATATGGAAGAGCAAGGGACCTGAAATAGCTAAAGCAATCCTGAAGAAGACGAGTGAGTAGGAGAACTCACATCCTGACTCCAAAACATATTAATAGGTCACAGTAATTGAAACAGCCTTTGTTGGCCACCATGAACAATTGCCTCCTTTGCTATGAGACCAGAAGAACTGGATATTGCTGGCTACCATTACTGAACATTTTGATCAAAGACTCTATAGAAGAATCCTGACAAAAAGGGGGAAAATACAGACCAGAATTTCAAATTCTCATAGGCTTCAGACTTTCTGGAGCCGTGGGGGCTAGATAAACCCCTGAAACTATTGTCCTGAGATAATCTTTAAACCTTAAACCAAAAATATTCCCCTGAGTTTTCTTAAAAACAAACAACAGCTTAACTAGTAAAATATGCCTGCATTGAGCATTACGTTCTTTTAAGAACTATCTATACGTGATCGAAGTGACAATAGTAACTCAAAAAATTAGATAGGAACCTTACCGGGCAGGGAGTTTATGTTCATATGGGAAGGACAAGTCAGAAAAGGAAAGTGAGACAGGTTACACAACTTGAAGAATGCAATCAACATCACTGAATTATACATGTAGAAATGGTTGAATTGGTGTATGTTTTGCTATACATATTCTCAACAGCAAAAAAAAAATTAAAAAAAAAAAAGCCTTTGTTGTTGTTAGGTGCCATCAAGTCAATTCAGACTCATAGAAGCCCCATATGTGCAGAGTAGAACTACTCCATAGGGTTTTCATGGCTGTGACTCTCCGAAAGCAAATTTCCAGGCTTCTCTTCTGAGGTGCCTCTGGATGGGTTTGAACCACCAACCTTTCAGCTAATAGTCTAGTGCTTAACTATTTGTGCCACCCAGGGACTCTAAAACAGCCTGGTACTGGTATAATAATAGACAATAGACCAAACAGAATAGAATTGAGAATCCAGAAATAAATCCAAACTTCTATGGTTAACTGATTTTCAACAAGGGTACTAAGTCCAGCCAATGGGGAAAGAAGAGTCTCTTTAATAAATACTGCTGGGAAAATAGAATTTCTATATGTAGAAGAATGAATCAGGATCCAACCCTCACAGCATATACAAAAAAACAATTCAAAATGGTTCAAGAGCCTAAATGTGAACACAAAAACCATAAAATTCTTAGAGGAAAATGTAGGCACAAAGCTGAAGGACATAGCTTTTAGTGATGGGCTATCGGGTGTAACAACAAAAAAAGCACAAGCAGCAAAAGACAAAATGGATAAACAGGACCTCATAAAAATTACTTTTGTGTATCAAAGGACTTTATCAAAAAAGTGAAAAGACAGCCTACAGACTCAGAAAAAATTTGGGGGAACCATATATTCAATAAGAATCTAATATCAAAAATATATAAAGTACCTCTACAACATAACACAAAAAGGCAAACAATCAATTAAAAAATGAGCAAAGGACTTGAACACATTTAAATAAAGAAGATATTCAAATGGCCAACAAGCGCATGGAAAGATGCTCAAAGTCATTAGCCATTAACCCAAATCCCGGTCCAACTCACAGCAACCCTATAGAACAGAGTAAAATAGAGTTTTACTGCCCCACAGAGTTTCCAAGGAGCGCCTGGTGGATTTGAACTGCCAATCTTTTGGTTAGTAGCTGTAGCACTTAACCACTTTGCCACTAGGGTTTCCGTTAGCCATTAGGGAGATGAAAATAAAAACCACAGTGAGGTACCATCTCATTCCTCCCCCCATTAGAATGGCAATGGACAAAAAACCCCAGAAAACATTAGGTGTTGGTGAGGTTGTGGAGAAATAAGAATCCTCATCCATTGCTGTTAAGAATGTAAAATGGTACAGGCAATGTGGAAAACAGTTAAAAAAGTTGAGCACAGAACTACCATATGACCTAGCAATTTTACTCTTAGGTGTATACTCAAAAGACCTGAAAGCAATGACGTGAACATTAAACCAGTGCAATTAAACCAGTGTTAATTGCAGCACTATTCAAAATAGTCAAAAGGTGGAAGCAATCAAAATATCCATCAACTTGGTACATACACACAATGAAACATTACGCAATGATAAAGAAAAATGATGAGAGGCAGGGCCAAGATGGTGAAGTAGTCGGACGCTTCCGGCGATACCTCTTACAACAAAGACCTGTAAAGACAAGTGAATCGATTAAATATGACAAACTAGGAACCCTGAGCATCAAAGGCAAAGTTAAGGAATCAGACTGAGTGTCAGGGGAGGGAGAGATGGTGCAGAAGCAGCAAGAAGTTTCTGAGACCGTGGCAGTGCCTCAGCTCTGATTCCTTGGCGCTTTCCTTGGCATGACTGCGGTGCGGCTGACGGTAGTTTCCTGGGACAAGGCAGCTTCAGCGAAAGAAGGCAAGGAGAGTGGTGCACCCCTGATCCCGTAGTGTGTCTAGAGTGGGGCTGGCCATGGTGTTTAGGAAGCAGCTGCTTCAGCGAAGAAGGCAACTGAAGTTCAGACACCCGAACCCCCTGATGTGACAGCTGCGGTACTGGTGGTGGAGTTTAGGACACAGCCGCTTCAGTGAAAGAAGGCAAGCATAGGACGCAGCCCTAATCCCCTGGGGAGATCTCGGCGGGGACCCAGCCAGTGAGCAAAGGCTACACACGTCTCTGGAATCTGATATAAAACAGCCTCTCGGCACAAGATAAGTAATTTTGTCTAATTTACCCTTTCCAGATCTAATGGTTCCTTCTTTTGAAAGAACTCTCTCCTATCGATCTGACCCCTCCTTCCTCTGACCCTGTCAGCTTTATTAACAGTTGATTTCCCTAAGCCTGAGATAGGCCCTGCTGTGCTCCCTGAGCCATTTTCCTGGTTTTGGAGAAGGAACAGATTAACAAACAGGGGAAAAATACTCTGCCGACTCCCCTAATCTGGAAGCTCAGAGCAGAAGCAGCTCCAGTCTAGGCACAAGTGATCCACAGACTTTGTCTTTTACCCCTGCATGGATCCAGGTGGCTATTATATTGCAAGAGCGAATGTGTTTGAGGCCTGACTGTAACTATTTCAGCTGCACAGTGGAGAGGCAGGTTTTGGAGGTTCGGTACCTGTTCTCTCTATTAAACAGGGCCTTCACCTACCCACTGCGGGGGCCTGAGGACTGGAGGCTCCATCCACACCATCTAGCCACCTGCAAAAGGGGACCAAGGTTAGTGGTGCCTACCAGTCCTTACAGGTATAAGCATTGGAAGCCTAAGGTACAGCTTCAGAGCACATCTACCAGAGTGCTCCAGAGAACAGGAATGCTCCTTCCTCACTGACACTTGGGAGAAGGCTGTCAGTTCCCTGCCTTCCTCAGAGTGTGACCCCCTGCTGCCACCAGAAACCTGTGCATACACTCATCACCACTGCTCCTCTAAGACAGTAGGTGAGAGCCTACACCACACACTAAGTGACTGACTATCAGGACACCTAAGCTGAATCTATACAAGAATAGTGAATGGACTCCTAGGCTCATATACCTGGTAACAGATATAGCCATTTGGTAACAGAACATTAGTGCTTCAAAGGCTCCAATAATCAAGTAAGCTCATTCTACTAGCCTATTTGGGTATATCAAAACAAAACAAAGCAAGAAACTAGGACACAGAGAGCAAACATAAAATAAATGAATACAATAATTATAGATGGCTCAGAGACAAGAGTCGGTATCAAATCACACAAAAAAGCAGACCATGATTGTTTCAACAAATTCCCAAAACAAAGAATCAAGGACTCTCCTGGATGGAGACATATTCCCAGAATTACCAGATGTAGAATACAAACAGAACTCTTCAAGAATCAGGAATGAGATCAAGCAACACGCAGAAAAACCCAAGGAACACAGAGATAAAGCAGTTGAAGAAATTGAAAAGATGATTCAAGAACATAATGAAAAATTTAATAAACCTCAAGAATCTATAAAGAGACAGCAATTGGAAATTCAGAAGATTAACAATAAAATTACAGAATTAGATGACTCAACAGAAAGTGAGAGGAGCATAACTGAGGAAGTGGAATGCAGAATTATTGAGACTGAAGATAAAACATTTGGCAACAATATATTCAAAGAAAAGCCTGATAAAAGAATTTTTAAAAATGAAGAAACCCTAAGAATCATGTGGGATTATATCAAGAAGAATAACTTGTGAGTGATTGGAATACCAGAACAGGGAGGGATAACAGAAAATACAGAGAGAATTGTTGAAGATTTCTTGACAGAAAACTTCCCTGACATCATGAAAGATGAAAGGATACCTATCCAAGATGCTCATCGAACCCCATACAAGGTAGATCCCAAAAGAAAGTCACCAAAACATATTATAACTAAACTTGCCAAAACCAAAGATGAAGAGAAAATTTTAAGAGTGGCCAGGGATAAGCAAAAAGTCGCCTGCAAAAGAGAATCAGTAAGTTCAGACTACTCGGCCAAAACCATGCAGGCAAGAAGGCAATGGAATGACATATATAAAGCATTGAAGGAGAAAAATTGCCAGCCAAGAATCATATATCCAGCAAAACTGTTTCTCATATAAATGGAAGGCGAAATTAAGTCATTTACAGATAAACACAAGCTTTGCAAAAACCAAACTAAAACTACAAGAAATACTAAAGGGAATTCTCTGGTTAGAAAATCAGTAACATTAGATATCAACCCAAAACTGGAACACAGAACAGATCAACCAGATATCAACTCAGATAGGGAAATCACAAAAATAAATCAAGATCAAAAAATGCTCAAAACAGGGAATCAGTGATGTCATTATGTAAAAGATAACATTAAATCAATAAAAATGGACTAAATGAAGTAGGCATAAATCTTCCATATGGACAGGAAATCAAGGGGATATAGGGAGATATAAGTTAGGTTTAAACTTAGAAAAATAGGGGTAAATATTAAGGTAACCACAAAGAAGACTAACAATCCTACACTTCAAAATAAAAAACAAGCAAACATAAAGACTCAGCAAAAACAAATTCAACTACGAAAAAGAACACACCATACACAAAAACCAACTCAAAATGGATCAAAGGCTTAAATATAAAATCTAAAATGATAAAGATCATGGAAGAAAAAACAGGAGCAATGCTAGGAGCCCTAATACATGGCATAAACAGTATATAAAACATTACTAGAACTGTATAAACAGCCAAAGAGAAACTAGATAACTGGGAGCTCCTAAAAGTCAAACACCTATGCTCATCCAAAGGCTTCACCAAAAGAGTAAAAAGATTACCTGCAGATTGGGAAAAAGTTTTTAGCTATGACATTTCTGATCAGCTTCTGATCTCTAAAATCTACGTGTTACTGCAAAAACTCAACCACAAAAAGACAAATAACCCAATTAAAAAATGGGCAAAGGATATGAACAGGCACTTCACTAAAGAAGACATTCAGGTAGCTAAGAGATACATGAGAAAACGCTCATGATCATCAGCCATTCAAATCAAAAAGAAACAAACCCACTGCCGTCGAGTCAATTCTGACTCATAGAGACCCCACAGGACAGAGTAAAACTGTCCCACAGAGTTTCCAAGGAGCACCTGGAGGATTCGAACTGCTGGCTTTTCGGTTAGCAGCCATAGCACTTAACCACTCCGCCACCAGGGTTTCCATCAGCCATTAGAGAAATGCAAATCAAAACTGCATTGAGATTCCATCTCACTCCAATGAGGCTGGCACTAATCCAAAAAACACAAAATAATAAATCTAGGAGAGGTTGTGGAGAGACTGGAACACTTACACACTGCTGGTGGGAATGTGAAATGGTGCAACAACTTTGGAAATTGATTTGCCGCTTCCTTAAAAAGCTAGAAATAGAACTACCATAGAATCCTGTAATCCCACTCCTTGGAATATATCCTAGAGAAGTAAGAGCCTTTATACAAACAGATATATGCACACACATGTTCACTGAAGCACTGTTTACAATAGCAAAAAGATGGAAGCAAGGTGCCCATCAACGGACGAATGGATAAATTATGGTATATTCGCACAATGGAATACTATACATCGATAAAGAACGATTAATCTGTGAAACATTTCATAACATGGAGGAATCTGGAAAGCATTATGCTGAGTGCAATTAGCCAGTTGCAAAAGGACAAACATTGTATGAGACCATTATTCTAAGAACTCAACAAATAATTTAAACAGAGAAGAAAATATTCTTTGATGGTTATGAGACGGGGGGGACAGAGGAAGAGAGGGAGAGGGGGATTCACTTATTAGATAGTAGACAAAACTAATTTAGGTGAAGGAAGGACAACATGCAATACAGGAGAGGTCAACACAACTGGACTAAACCAAAAGCAAAGAAGTTTCCTGAATAAACTGAATGCTTCAGAGGCCAGCGTGGCAGGGGTTTGGGGACCATGGTTTCAGGGGACATCTAGGTCAACTGGCATAATAACATCTATTAAGAAAACATTCTGCATCCTATTGTGGAGAGTGGCGTCTGATGTCTTAAACACTAGCAAGTGGCCACCTAAGATGCAACAACTGGTCTCAACCCACATGGAGCAAGGGATATTGAAGAATACCAAAGACACAAGGTAAGTATGGGCCCAAGAGTCAGAATGGGCCACATAAATCAGAGACTACATCAGCTTGAGACCAGAAGAACTAGATGGTGCCCGGCTACAACCGATGACTGCCATGATAGGGAACACAACAGAGAATTCCTGAAGGAGCAGGAGACCAGTGGGATGCAGACCTCAAATTCCCGTAAAAAGACCAGACTTAATGGTCTGACTGAGACTGGAGGGACCCCAGAGATCATGGTCCCCAGACCTTCTGTGGGCCCAAAACAGCAACCATCCCAAAGCCAACCGTTCAGACAGGGATTGGGCTGGACTATAGGATAGAAAATGATACTGGTGAGGAGTGGGCTTCTTGGATCAAGTAGACACATGAGACTATGTGTGCAGTTTCTGTCTGGAGGGGAGATGTGAAGGCTGAGGGGGACAGGAGCTAGATAAATAGACACAGAAATGCAGAGTGGAGAGAGGAGTGTGCTGTCTCATTGGAGGGAGAGCAACCAGGAGTATACAGCAAGGTGTATATAAGGCTTTGTATGAGAGACTGACTTGATCTGTAAACTTTCACTTAAAGCACAATAAAAATGAAAATTAAAAAAAAGAAAAATGATGAGTTTATGAAACATCTCACAACATGGATGAATCTGGAGGGCATTATGCTAAGTGAAATACATCAATAACAAAAGGAAAAATACTATATGAAACCACTATTATAAAAACTCATGATAAGGTTTACAAACAGAAAGAAACAATCTTTGATGATTCAAGGAAGGGCAGGGGTGGGGAGGGAAAAGCTGTAACAAGATAATAGATAAGTGGTAACAATGGTGAACGGTAAGACTGTACACAATACTAGGAAAGTCAGCACAACTAGATCAAGGCAAAGTCATAGAAGCTTCATAGAAACTTCCAAACTCCCTGAAGGAATGAATTACTGGGCTGAGGGCTGGGGACCATGGTCTTGGAGAATATCTAGCTCAATTGGCATAACATAGTTTATAAAGAAAATGTTCTACATCCTACTTTAGTGAGTAGCACCTGGGGTCTTAAAGCTTGTGAGCAGCCATCTAAGTCACTCCGCTGGTCCCACCCTGTCTGCAGCAAGAGAGAATTAAGAAAAACAAAGACATAAGGGAAAGATTAATCCCAAAGACTAACAGACCACAAGTACCACAGCCTCCACCTGACTGGGTCCAACACAACTAGATGGTGCCTGGCTACCACCACCAACTGTCCTAACAGGGATCACAATATAGGATCCTGGACAGAGTTGGAGAAAAATGTAGAACAAAATTCAGACTCACAAAAAAAGAAGACCAGATTTACTGGTCTGACAGAGACTAGAGAAACCCTGAAAGTATGGTCTATGGACACCCTTTTGACTCAGTACTGAAGACACTTCTGAGGTTCACCCTTCAACCAAAGATTAGACAGGCCCATAAAACAAACAATAATACATCTATAGGAGACTAACTGGGCACACCAGCCCAGGGGCAAGGATGAGAAGGCAGGAGAGGACCGGAAAGCTGGATGAATGGAAATGGGGAACCCAAGGTTGAGAAGGGGGGAGTGTTGACACATCACAGGGTTGGCAACCAATGACACAAAACAACATGTGTATTAATTCTTTAACGAGAAACTAATTTGCTCTGTAGAACGTCGTCTAAAGCACACACAAAAAAAGTTTTTAAAAAAGTCTATCAACTGATGAATGAATAAATAAAATGTGGTATATGCCTACAGTGGAATATTACTCAGCCATAAATAGGAATGAAGTCTTGATGCATGCAATACATGGATGAACCTAGAAAACATTATGCAGAGCAAAGTCAGTCACGAAAGGACAAATATTGTTGCTATTGCTTATATGAAATAAGCAAATATATAGAAACCAAAAATTATTAGTGGTTACCAGGAGAGGGAGGGAAAGGGAAAGAGGGAGTTTTTGCTTAGAGGCATTGAGTGTACGTCAGTGGTGATGAAATAATTTGCAAAAGGATAGCAAGAATGATTGTACAACTTAAAGAATGTAATCAATGTCATGAATTATACACATAAAAAACTGTTAAATTGGTGTATGTTCTGCTGTGTATACTTTCACCACAATTAAAAAAAAAAAAAAGATGCTTGTGTGGTCTAGCATGCCTGAGAATACAGTGGTGCAAAGGGACTCTCCAAACCAGTTAAGAGCTGGAAAGAACTCAAAAACAGTGCTAATTCAATTGGTATAACACAGTTTATAAGAAAAATGTTCTACAGCCTACATCGGTGAGTAGCATCTCAGGTCTGAAAGGCTTGTGAGCAGCCATCTAAGACACTCCTCTGGTCCCACCCTGTCGAAAGCAAGAAAGAATGAAGAAAATCAAAGACACAAGGGAAAGATTAGTCCAAAGGACTAATGGACCATAACTACCACAGCCTCCACCAGACTGAGTCTAGCACAACTAGATGGTGCCTGGCTACCACCACCAACTGTCCTGATAGGGATCACAACAATACAGGGTCCTAGGCAGAATTGGAGAAAAATGTAAAATAAAATTCAAACTCAAAAAAAAAAAAAAAAGACCAGGCTTACTGGTTTGATGGAGACTGGAGAAACCCTGAGTATGGCCCACAGACACCCTTTTAACTCAGTACTGCAGTCACTCCTGAGGTTCACCTTTCAACCAAAGATTAGACAGGCCCACAAAACAAACAATAATACATATATAAGAGACTAACTGGGCATACAAGCCCAAGGGGAAGGATAAGAAGGCAGGAGAGGACTGGAAAGCTGGACGAGTGGAAATGGGGAACCCAAGGTTGAGAGGGGGAGAGTGTTGACAAGTCGCGGGCCTGGCAATCAATTTCACAAAAACAATATGTGTATTAATTGTTTAACGAGAAACTAATTTGTCTGTAAACCTTCACCTAAAGCACAATAAAAACGAAACAAAAAAAAACAAATAGTACTAACTAAACCAGGACATCCTCATATTCCTTGCACTGGTCAAGACAAAACAAAACAACTCCCTCCCCACCACCAAGCTGTCGAATGCCCTAGAAAGAATACCAGCCAACAAGTTTCACTGGCCCCTTACTTGCTTCATGAAGTCAAATGCCAAAGTGGAGGAAGATGATGTCCTTATAGAAAAGGCTGCAAACACTGAAAGGATCGATCCCTGAGCAAAGTTATTAGGTGCCTGTCTCTTGACAGCTTCAAAAATAGCAAATTTGGGGAAGAAAAGAGGGCAGAGACTCCTCTTTTAAACTAAGATAAATGATCTCCAAGGGCCTAGATTTTGAGCAGGTGTCTCCTAGGCTCTCTCCAATACTAAGATTCTAAGATCCTAGTGTTCAAACTGGAGTCCCTGAGTGGTGTAAATGGTCAACATGCTTGACTGCTAACCAAAAGGTCAGAAGTTTAAGTCTACCCAGAAGCACCTTGGAAGAAAGATCTGGCTATCTAATTCCAAAAAAGCAGCTACTGAAAACCCTATGGAGCACAGTACTACTCTGGGTTGTCATGAGTCAGAATTAACTTGACAGCAACCGGTACCGGTAGTGCTTAAATCTGCTTCATTATTTTAGGTGAAGGAGGTCATAGGTTGCACCAAGTATAGTAACCGCACACATACAAAACGACCCTTTGGAAAGATAATTTTAACAACCACGTTTTGTATCATTTCCCTAAACTGAATCATGCTCCCAGCCTTCACTCCAGGCAAAGAGAACCCAGAAAACTAACAGGAGATATAATCACTGATCACACACTTAGAACGTGGGTGTGAGAAACCGTTTCCAGGGAGAAAATGACAAACATACTGATGTGCCCAAAATATGCATATTAGCAGGGAATCCATTGGGTGTTTACAAGGCCTGCAACAGCTTCAGGATTTGATTCTCAAGGAAATGAGGTGGGTAAGGAATCCCCTCAAATGTCAGTGTATCTTCTTACCATCTGAACAATACTGGGCATATTGTGCACAGTTACAACATGGCATTTAAAAGAGGCTGAGGAACATTTTCTCCATGAGTTTTGATATAAAATCAAGACGGCAGTGGTTCCTTAAATAGTAAAACTGAAGTGGGGACATAGCAACACGGTCTCACTGACTCACCCACAGCTTAAGCACAAATGCCCCCACAAAAGACACTGGTCTCAGCAAGTCGGGATTCTTTGCAGTGTTTCCAGCACCTAGAAGGGTACAGCATCATGCTAAGCTTGAAGTGAGAGCTCAGTAAATGTTAGTGTAATATGAAAAGCCTTCAGAGAAGGAAGTGAAAACCCAAGGTAACACAATCTTGGCTAAGAAAATTTGGGGAAAAAATAAAATAAAAAGCAGGATCTTAGGCATGTGGGAATTTTTTCAAAGGCCACAAGTATTTGTCTGAAATTGTGGAATACCATGGATGTATTTGCATAAACAGTCATGTGTACGTGCTTGTGTTTTTACAGACAGTGCCAACTATTTTCAGGAGACAGCGATCATATTTACTTTTTTTTTGTCATTACTGTTTTTCTCCTTGCTTAATGTTTTTCTAAATAGCTGTAGCCCAGCCAAATGGCGAAAATCAAGGCTCCAGGAATTGACAGAATACCAATTGAGATGCTTTAGCAAACGGATGCAGCACTAGAGGTCCTCACTCATCTATGCCAAGAAATTTGGAAGGCAAGTACCTGGCCAAACAACTGGAAGAGATCCATATTTATACACATTCCAAAGAAAGGTGATCCAACAGAACGCAGAAATTATTGAACAATACCATTAATATGACCCACAAGTAAAATTTTGCTAAAGATCATTAAAAAATAGTTGTAGCAGTACATCAAAAGAGAACTGGCAGAAATTGAAGCCAGATTCTGAAGAGGACATGGAATGAGGGATATCATCGCTAATGTCAGAGGAATCTTGGCTGAAAGCAGAGAATACAGAGAGATATTTACCAGTATTTTATTGACTATGCAAAGGTACTCGGCTGTGTGGATCATAACAAATTATGGATAATACTGTAAAGAATAGGAATTCCAGAGTGCTTAACTGTGCGCATGAGGAACCTGTACATAGACCAAGAGGCAGATGTGCAAACAGAACAAGGCAATACTGTGTGGTTCCAAGTCAGGAAAGGTGTGTATCAGGGTTGTATCCTTTCACCATACTTATTCAATCTGTATGCTAAGCAAATAATCTGAGAAGCTGGACTATATGAAGAAGAAAGCAGCATAAGGATTAGAGGAGGACTCATTAACAACCTGCGATATGCAGATGACACAATCTTGCTTGCTGAAAGGGAAGAGGACTTGAGGCACTTACTCATGAAGGTCAAGAACTACAGCCTTCAGCATGGATTATACCTCAACATAAAAAAAAAAAAATCTCACAACTGGACCAATAAGCAACATCATGATAAACAGAGAAAATATTGAAGTTGTCAAGGATTTCATTTTACTTAGATCTACAATCAACACCCATGGAAGCAGCAGTCAAGAAATCAAACAATACATTGCATTGGACAAATCTGCTGCGAAAGACCTCTCTGAAGTGTTAAGAAGCAAAGATGTCACTTTGAGGACTAAGGCGTGCCTGATACAAGCCATGGTATTTTCAATCACCTCATATGCATGTGAAAGTTGAACAATGAATGAGGAAGACTGAAGAATTGATGTCTTTGAATTATGGTGTTGGCAAAGAATATTGAATATACCACGGACTGCCAGAAGAACAAACAAATCTGTCTTAGAAGTACAGTCAGAGTGCTCCTTAGAAGCAGAGATGGCAAGACTTCACCTCACGTACTTTGGACATGTTATCAAGAGGGACCAGTCCCTGGAGAAGGACATCATGCTTGGTAAAGTGGAGGGTCAGGGAAAAAGAGGAAGTCCCTCAAGGAGATGGATTGACACAGTGGCTACAACAACAGGGTCAAGCATAACGATTGTGAGAGCAGTGCAAGACCAGACAGTGTTTCGTTCCGTTGTATACGGGGTTGCTATGAGTCAGAACCAACTCAACAGCACCTAACAACAACAACAGCCCAGCCAAAAGAACAATGAAAACGGAAGGCAGAAGAAATGATGTATTCACACTGTGGTGTTGGTGAAGAAAAACAAACAAATCAGCCTTAGAAGAAATACAAACAGATGGTGAGACTTCAACTTGATTACTTTGGACATGTTATCAGGAAAGACTAATGACTAGAAAAGGACATCATGTTTGGTGAAGTAGAGGGTCAGCAAAAACACGTAAAACCCTCAATGAGATGCACTGACACAACAGCCACGACAATGGACTCAAACATACAGATGAAGATGGTACAGGACTGGGCAAAGTTTCATTCTGTTATACATATGGTCACCACGAGTCTGAGCCAACTTGATGGCAACTAATAACACTAAGCCTAGCCAAACCCACCATCCATAAATACTGACACTAGTGACTCCTGTTTCTTCAACTCACCTGCCTGACCCCTGGCTTAGGTGCATTCCCCAACCTGAAGAGCCTTCCGATACTGCTACTCCTACGCACATCTGTATCAGACCTAGCATACTGGGAGTTGCTGCCAGCACCCAGTTAATCCAACACCAAATGAGTGCAAGTAGGTGGACAGCCATTCCATTTTTTCCATACTTCTGAAAAAAGATCCTGTACCTCATTCCCCAGTAATTCATTCCACAATTTACTCTCAGGAAATTACCCTTAATGTCTGAATAGTTTAAGCCCAACTCCCTGTAACTAGATCCTCAATCAAGAAAAATAAGCCAGTTGCCACGATTTATTTTCTTTTGTACGCCTCTTAGATCAGTGTTGCACCATTATTTTGGCAGCACTGGAGAAACGATCTGAAAAATGTATCCTAGGTGGGGGAAACGTGAGTTGCAGTCTTTTTGTTTATTATGAAAGCTCAATGGAAACAAGGATAACTTCTGTTATTAGTGTCATTCTAGAAATGTCCCAAATGGTAAACACCCATTTTACTAAAATGTATTACGCACCAAACAGTTATTATTATTATTTTTTATTAAATGATTAGCAGAGTATATACACTTTGCTACTGCATGTGGGAAGATAGAAACAGCCTTCAAGGATAGCAATGAATGATTCATCCTAACCCTTAAATTATATGGTAAAAAAAAACAAAACAAAAGAGTACATGAATAATAGCTTTGCCTTCAGTTAGTCTGCTGAACAGTTACATCTCTTGGTAAACATGCATTAAACAGATACTGAAATACTTCTGCTCAGTAAAGTTAACTAATTTAATTTGGGGGCTTTTTTCTAAATGATAAATTGCTTATATGTTTGGAGAACAAAAGTTTACAGAAGAAATATGCATAACACTTAAAGTGATGAGTTACTGTACAATTTTAAAACCTGAATAATTAAGAAAAGACCCTATCGGTCAATCTTACAAATTTCTCTCACATGTGCTGGTAGTTTAACTCTATCCTGGTGCCATGTGATATTCAAAATTCAAGAAAATATAGGTAAATAGCCATCAGATGCAAACCATGGCGGCATAGTGGTTAAGAGCTACAGCTGCTATACAAAAGGTCAGCAGTTTGAATCCACCAGGCGCTCCTTGGAAACCCTATGGGGCAGTTCTACTCTGTCCTACAGGGTCGCTATAAGTCAGAATCGACTCAGTGGCAAAGGGTTTGGTTTGGTTTTTAGCCATCAGCTTAGTGGACTAAACATAAAAAGAGTTTAAAAATTGCTAAAAAGTACAGGCATGGGTCATCCTAGGGACATTTGTTTTCTTTTACCTCTGCCATAGAATAGCATTAATGTCCCAGAAAGAGGCCACTCCAGGTGGGGTCTTGTAGTGATCATGCTGGAGCAAAGCTGCACATGATACAAGACAAATGGGCTATAAGCAGGAAATCAACTTTTTTTGCTATAAGCTATTGAGATTTTCAAGTTGGTTATCACCATTACATTATGTAGCCTAAGCTGATTGATACACAGGTATGGACTGTGGATTCTACAATTTCACTAACAGGCATGATGATCAAAATTCATTCTCTCTTAATCTACAGAGCGAAATCAGTTTAAAGACTCACATGTGGGCGTTTTAAAAGGTTATCTGTGTACCTGGAATGCCCTCGCACAAATGGTTAATGTGTCTGGCTACTAACCAAAAGGTTGGAGGTCTGAGTCCAACCAGAGGAGCCTTGGAAGAAAGGCCTGGTCGTCTGGGGTCTTAAACGCTAGCAAGCAGCCATCTAAGATGCATAAATCGGTCTCAACCCACCTGGAGCAAAGGAGAATGAAGAACACCAAAGACACAAGGAAAATATGAGCCCAAGAGACAGAAAAGGCCACATAAACCAGAGACTCCAATAGCCTAAGACTGGGAGAATTAGATGGTCCCCGGCTACCACCGATCACTGCCCTGACAGGGAACACACCAGAGAATGCCTGATGGAGCAGGAGAACAGTGGGATGCAGATCTTAAATTCTCATAACAAAACCAGGCTTAATGGTCTGACTGAGACTGGAGGGACCCTGATGGTCATGGTCCCTGGACTCTTTGATAGCCCAAGATTGGAACCATTCTCGAAACCAACTCTAAAGACAGGGATTGACTTGGCGTATAAAACAGACAATGATGTTGGTAAGGAGTGAACTTCATGGCTCAAGCAGACACATGAAACTATGTGGGTGACTCCTGTCTGGTGGCAAAACGAGAAGGAAGAGGGGGACAGGAGCTGGTTAAATGGACACGGGGAATATAGTAAGGAGAGGAGGAAAGTGCTGTCTCACTAACGGGAGAGCAGCTGGGAGTGTATGGCAGGGTGTGTTTGGCTTTTTGTATGAGAGACTAACTTGATTTGTAAACTTGAACCTAAAACACACACACACACACAAAAAGGGCTTGGTAATCTACTTCCTAAAAATCAGCCATTGAAAACCCCTTGGAGCACAGTTCTGCTCTGACAGATCCGATTCAGGGTCGACTGGATGGCAACTGGGGATTGTTTGTCTTTGTAGTCAGTTCTCTTCCATTCACAGCCACTCAGCAATGTTTGCAGAACACCTACGATGTGACAGGCATTAGTGCTCTGCTTGTGTGTTGGATCTCCGGAGTTGGCGAAAAATTTGAGGGCAGGAACAGTGTCTTCTCATGTTTATGTTCCCATTACCCAGCACAATGCCTAGCACAGTGCAAGTACTCTATAAATGTTTGCTTATTGAAACATGTTTCAAAATGCATTTCTGCCAAGTGCAGAGGTAATAAAATAGAATGAGTATTTAAGTTAGCCTGGGAAAATAAAAAGGAAATATCTTTTGGGCAGACATGAAAGAAGGACAGGAGTTGAGAGTCTGGTGAACAAACGGGCAAAGAGTTTCTTGGAGGAAGATACAGCACATACAAAGGCATAGTGCTGTGGTTTGGCATTTCAGATCTTTTGCTGCCACCGATACTCTAATAAATGTTATAGTACCAATCTCATTGATTAGATTTAATAGAATCCCTCATGTTATCCTTGAGCACGATATGGGCTAGAATCCTGGCTGATGTTAGAGGCAGAACCGCAGAGTGGTTAAAAGCACAGGCTCCTGGGTTTGAATCCTGACTCAGTCACTTGCCAGCTATGTGATCCTGGGTAAGTTGCCTAACCTCTCTGGGCTTCAGTTGTCTCCTCTACAAAACGAGGATCATGGTAATATTGCCTGTAGGGGTACTGTGCAATTCAGTGAATCAATGTATAAAAAGAGCTTAAACAGTTTCTGGTACAGGGTAGGCATTATTTAAAGATGGTAGCTGAAAAAAATCCTCACAACTGGACCAATGAGCAACATCATGATAAACGGAGAAAAGATTGAAGTTGTCAAGGATTTCATTTTACTTGGATCCACAATCAACAGCCATGGAAGCAGCAGTCAAGAAATCAAAAGACACATTGCATTGGGTAAATCTGCTGTAAAGGACCTCTTTAAAGTGTTGAAGAGCAAAGATGTCACCTTGAAGACTAAGGTGCACCTGAACCAAGCCTTGGTATTTTCATTTGCATCATATGTATGTGAAAGCTGGACAATGAATAAGGAAGACCGAATAAGAATTGACACTTTTGAATTGTGGTATCAACGAAGAATACTGACAGCCAGAAGAACAAACAAATCTGTCTTGGAAGAAGTACAACCAGAATGCTCCTTAGAAGCAAGGATGGCAAGATTTCATCTCACATACTTTGGACATGCCATCAGGAGGGACCAGTTCCTGGAGAAGGACATCATGCTTGGCAAAGTACAGGGTCAGTGGAAAGGAGGAAGACCCTCAACAAGGTGGATTGACACACCTCCAAAGGACATGCTTCCCAGCTGGTTCTTCATTCTTTGTGGTAGGAGGTCCCCATCCTCTCTGCTTGATTCTTTTATATCTCAAAAGAGACTGACTCAACATACAACCTAACCCTGTAGATTGAGTCCTGCCTCATCAACATAACTGCCTCTAATTCTGCCTTATTAACATCATAGAGGTAGGATTTACAACACACAGGGAAATCACATCAGATCACAAAATGGTGGACAACTACATAATATTGGGAATCACGGCCTAGTCAAGTTGACATATATTTTTGGGGGACACGATTCAATCCATAACACTAGTAAACACATTCTGCTGCTAACAGAAAGTTTAGAGGTTCGAGTTCAACCAGAAGCGTCTCAAAGAAAGGCTTGGTGATCTTCTTCCAAATAACCAGGCATTGAAAACCCTGTGGAACACAGTTCTACTCTGACAATGTGGGGTCACATGAGTCAGAACAGACTCCACAGCAACTGTTTTTGTTTTTGTTTGTTAGGTCAGACTAGGAAGATCGCCCGTGAAACAGTCAGGTCTCTGTCTGTACCTCAGTCCTTGTCAGCATTTTTATCAATGACTTGGAAAGAACAAACAAATATGATGGGTGATAGAATCAAGATTCAAAATAATCATAAGACACTGGAGCAATAAGCCAACAGCAACAATATGCAATTATAAAGACAGAAATGTAAAATCCTTGCATATAAATGCAGAAAAAACAATTTCACAAATTTTGGAATGGGGGAAATCTTCTTCAAGAGTGAAAAAAAAAAAAGTATGTATAAAACAGACCTGGGGGAGTAAGTTTAATTCATTATAAGCTCAGCATGAATCAACAGTGTGTTGTGGCTGCCAAAAAAGCTAGTTCCATGTTAGGCCTAAAAAACTGAGTTTTAGTCCCGAGATTACATAATGGTGGCAATAATGCGCTGCCCTCTCTTGCACAGACCAGCTAAGAAGAGCAATACAACAGTGATGGCGATGTGGACTTAGGATGACCATCCTCTGAGGGTCAAGGACTTGGGTTCAGACCCTTACCCTGCTCCTCACTGGCTATGTAACCTTCAAGACTGTTTCCTCTTCTGTAAAACTCGAATAACATGGCTGATCTTCATTGTGAGACTCTTGCTCTAAGGAAGATGATTTTTTTTTTAATTCTTGTTCATTTTTATTATGACTTCACCTTTTAGTATCACATTCAATTGAAATTCAGTTTGTTTAGTGGAAGAATCATAATTCTTCCTATTTATATTTTTTAAATAGAATTTATTTTATTTTTTGTCGTCACTGTTGAGAATATACACAGCAGAACATATACCAATTCAGCCATTTCTACATGTACAACTCAGTGACATTGATTACATTCTTCAAGTCGTGCAACCATTTTTATCCTCCTTTTCCAAATGGTCCTTTCCCTGTTAACATAAACTCACTGCTCCCTAAGTTTCCTATCTAATCTTTCGAGTCGCTGTTGTCAATTTGATCCCATATAGATGATCTTCTTAGATAACTAGAAATGTTTGAAACTGGAATGGGCTTCAGGAGGAGGCAATGTCCATTTTCACCAGAGCTGTTCACGTAAGCAGTGAAAAATGTTGTTGTGGAGATGCACTTTGAAGTGGAGTAAATGATTGAAAGGCGTCCCCAGATTTGAAAGTCCATCAATGCCACAACACCTTCTATGTGTGTTAGAGGCTGGTTCTGGCCCCATTTCATCTAAGATGAAACTGAGGTGAGAGCTCTTGGTAACTAGCCCAAGGTCATCAGTGAGTCACGCCGAGAGCTATGGATAGACCTCAAGTCTCCTGACGCACGCCCTGCCCTGCATTCCACTCTTGACGATGCTCCGCTTGCTGACCTATTTGTCCCACAGTTCTTGTAGTTTTCCTTCCATTCCCTCAGGCTTCAATGGCTGCATTAAAGCATCTTAAATGAGAAGTGATTTAATAATCATCAAATCAGTAATCAAATAATGATGTCAAATTCCTAAGTTACTTGCCACGATGATAAAAACCATTAAAAGATGAATTCGCGAGGATAAAAAACACTTTGATTCACCATCGGAAAGCAGATCCTCACATTTACAGCCTAAGTCACATGGGGCCATTTTGAATGTCAGACTGTGGAAGAACAGTGGAATTAAACAGCACATAGGATAAGCCCCTAGAATTTCGGACCAAAGTTAGCCTTCAATTCTGAAATAATCTCTCTTACTATGGAACCAGAGACAAATGTATATGGGAAAGACTCAACTTGGGTAAGATTCCAGATCCACTGTTTTGCTTTTTGAGACTACAGATATAACACTGGACTCAATATGTCATAGTGACTAAAGAGAAAACCAAAATGTGCCTTTAACATTTAACCATACAGCCAGTCTATTCTTTAGTGATAGACATTTTCCATAATGTTAAAAGTACTATAACTTGCAAAAAATATTTTTCAGAGGAAATATTTACAAAAATAAAATAATTTACAAAAATAAAAAGCTGTATTAAAAATTAAATTTTTACCAAATGCCAAGTTTAGTATTCAGTAACTCACTAACAGATCAACAAAATTTATTCAAAATTTTACTTCCCATCTTTATATATACATATTTTTGTATTTGTATCCTAAGAAAACCTGCTAGTAAAGACAAGGCATTTTTTTTGTTGTTTTGCTTTAGTAATTTTTCCTCTAAAAAAGGGAAAACTTAGGAGCCAATGGTATAATTAAATTCAACATATACATATAGTAAATCTTTTGATTTTTTTTTATTTGTTTTGAGCTTCACGTAAGTAAAAAAAAATAAGGCACACAAAAGATGGAAACAACTGAAATGTCCACCAACAGATGAATGGATTTAAAAAAATGCAGTACATATATACAATGGTCTATGACTCAGCCCTACAGAGAGATGAAGTCTTGTACATGCTACAACACGGGTGAACTTTGAAAATATCATGCTGAATGAAATAAGTCAGTCACAAAAGGACAAATATTGTGCGATTCCACTTATATATCTAGAATAAACAAGTATGTACAAACCTAAGTTTATTAGCGATACCAGGGGCAGGTGGGAAGGGGGAATGGGGCACTCATTGCTTAAGGGACACTGAACTTCTATTAAAGGTGATGAAGAAAACTGAAAATGGATAATGGTGATAGTTGTACAACAAGATGAATGCAATGTCACTGAACGTGAAGAATGTTGAAGTAGTTAATGTTTTATTGCATATATATTTACCAAAAAGAAAGAAAAAAAGAAACCAAGGCAAAGGCATTACAAAAATAAACTGCAATTGACCTTTCACTGTATTGTTTATATATGCATTCAGATCCAAGCAATGTAAGCATGTAACTGTTATTCATTCCATATAACAAGAAACCCAGAGGCAGCTGGCAGGGCAAGGGCAGCTACTCAACAATGGTGTTGGGAAGCTGGCTCTTTGTGTTTTTTTGCCCTACTCTTAAGTCCATCCTCAGGCTTTCCCCTCAAAGCTGCACAATAGCTTTTGCCCTCCTGCCATCAGGCTACATCTCTCCACTCTTCTGCCAAGACAAAGGTGGTGGAAACAGGGCAGTGCTACTTCTGCCAGGAAAGCAAGAGTGTTCCCAGAACCCCCCTTATACTTCACTAGCTGAGACTTTGTCACATGGTTGAAAAATGGCTTGGGAGGAGGGGGGCGGGTGACATATAAAAGTGGGTGAGGCAACCAGTAGTGCCACCTGTCCCAGCTGATGTTGCATCTAGTACACTTACCCAGGACAGAAAGCCAGAAGTCATTCCATTTTGTCCTCCTCTTAACCTTGTCCCTCATCAGCAGCATGTGTATCTCAAAGTCTGTGAATTCCATTTCCTTAAAGTCCCATGTCTATTCCCTGCATTCCTTCCTCTACTAGTTCTGCCTTTGCTGAGGCAATAATCTTCAAATTGTTCACCCTTCCTCCATCTTTGGCCTATACCCAGTCTATCCTCCATGCAGCCACCAGAGTGACCTTTCTAAAATCAAATGTGGCTGTCTCTCATCCATTGTACACAGGATAAAGTCTAAAATCTGAGGCATGGCATAAAGACACAAGACTGTCTGATTCAATCTCTGAAGGTTCATCTATTTTTCTCTTAGACACACTCTCCAGGCACATGAAGCTCCTTACAGTTTTTCCATGATATTCCAGGTCTTTATGTCTTTCAACCTGCTATCACTTTCCCTAAGACCCCATTCCCTAGCCTTCATTTATCTTAAGAATTCCTGCTCATTCTTTGAAATTCACCTCCAACTTTTCCTCTGGGAAGATTTTTTTCTCTTTCCATTCCTTATTTCTATTCAAGTAGGCTCAGGCTCTGTACTCTGCATATACCTCTATTATTAGGGCCCTCGTTGTTTTTGTTGTTAGATGCCGTTGAGCCAAGTTCTGACTCATAGCAACCCTACATACAACAGAAGGAAACACTGCCTGGTCCTGTGCCTACACTGTATTCCAATTAATTATTTATATGCTTGTACTTCATACTAAGCAGTGAGTTCCTTGAGGACAGAACAAAGCTGCCTTATTCATGACCACTGCTGCCTGGTACATGGACAGATGGATGGATGGATGGAAGGACAGACGGACAGATGGACGGGTGTATGGACGGATGGATGGACGGACGGATGGATGGACAGACAGAGATGGATAGCTACCATCAAGTTGATTCTGACTCCGGGTAACCTTACGGACAACAAAACAAAACAATGCCTGGTCCTGCATCATCCTCATTATTGCTGGCATTTTAGACTCTGGCACTGCAGCTATTGTACCAATCCATCTCACCAAGGGTCTCCTTTGCCCTCGCTGGCCCTTTACTTCACTAAAGATGATGTCCTCCTCTACTGATCCATCCCTCATGATAATGTGTCAAAAGCAAGTGAGTCAGACAATATTCTGTTACAATCCATAAGGTCCTCATTGGCTAAGTTTTTGGAAGTAGATTGCCAGGTCTTTCTTCATAGTCTGTTTTAGTCTGGAAGCTCCGCTAAAACCTGTCCACCATGGGTGACCCTGCTGGTATGTGAAATACTGGTGGTATAGCTTCCTGTATCACAGCAATGTGCAAGCCACCACAGTACGACAAATTGGCAGAGGAGCCTGGTACATAGCAGGTGATTTATAAATGCTTGTTGAATAAATGAAAGGGAAAACGACTGAAATGGTGGCAGTTTCATGAGATGAAATCTAGGACACTGAAGAGGGTCACACCATGATGTGATAAGCTATTTTCTGGCAGGACAATCTCTGTAGCCCATAAAATGGAACTGCTTATTTTTTAGTGAGTATGTAAGTATTCACACAAGTGAATTTTCCAGATAACTAAAGCTTAACCTTTCACATTGACTAAAAACTAATAAAAATGTTAAAATATTATTGGTAAAAAAATCTTTCTAAAAATGCATTACACATTTCCCTGCCTTTTAAGGCTAGTATGTTGAACCAAATTTAACCTTTTTTGATGACTCAATGTCATCGTTATGAAACTCGATTATTATTGAGGTAGGAGGGACGGTCTGCTCCTCCATGGAAATGGCTCCAGACAGTTAACCATTTAATTCTTTGCTAATTCTCTCTCTCCCACCACTGGGGTTTTAGCTATCATCCTTGGCTGCTGCAACTGTACAAGCCTTCAGAGTCAGAGAATGATAAAACCGTAGAACTTGAGAGCTTAAAGGAATCTTACAGATCATTTAATCTACCTCTCTATCAAATTTTATAGATAAGAACACTAAGTCCTAAGTAAGTGAGCAGTCTTTTCTAATTACCTGCTTTCAATCTTCTATTTTAATGGCTTTCAAACTGTGTTCTACACAGCACTCTACTTAATTTGAGCTCAGGCTATTACATTCATCTTTTGCTAAACATGCCAAGGATCAGTTTGATTTAAAAATATATACTACAGGATAAACACACTTTAAACAAGCTTAAAAACTAGGACAGATCTGCTCAGTATTAGAATATATTTGTTTTATTTTATTACAGAATCTTTTCTTTTTTTCTTTTTGTGTTCTATTGCTTTACTCAAAAAAGCTCCTATTATTTATTCATTCAACATCTGAGCCTCCAATCAGTGAATAACCAGGCTATTCACTGATTAGCTATTTCTACCCTAACCCAGTGCAAAACCCAATGCCGTCCCCAGTTGTTAGAAATTTACAGAGTAAGGGAAGGGGAACTATTGGGCAGATGCGATTCTTATAAAAAAACCCTTAAGATAGATACTGTTGCCCTCATTTTCTAGATGAGAAAACCAAGACAGAGAAATAATGCAATTTCCCCAAGATCATACAGTTAATGAGTGGGAGAGGGAAAGTGTAAACCAGATGCCTGGGTTCACATGGTTACTGCCCTTAAAGAATTCATAATCTAATGGAGGAGAAAAGGACACAATCAGTCAACTCTACAACTGTATAAGAAAAGCAACAGTGGCAGTGTGGGCACACAGAAAAAGAATTAATTGTACCTGAAAAGATGAGAGGTTATACAAACGTGACTTTTAGGCGAATCTTCATAATAGTAACTAAAATAACAATAGCAAACACTTTGATAGGCATTACTATGGGTTAGACATATAGCATCTCATTGATAACCTCACAATAAGCTTATTATTCACTCTTTCTACAGAGGAAAGTCCTGGGGTGGTACAAATGGTTAACACATTTGGTTGCTAACTATAAGGCTGGAAGTTCGAATCTACCCAGAGGCACCTTGGAAGAAAGGCATGGAAATTTACCCCCCAAAATCAGCCACTGAATACCCTATGGAGCACAGTTCTACTCTGACACACACAGGGTCACCTGAATCAGAGACAACTCCATAGCTACTTGGTTTCTACAGAGGGATCTGAGACATGATGGGTTAAAGTAACACATCCAATATCACACCACTTGAAAGTAGCTGGTTCCACAGTCCCTACTACAACCATGCTACTGTGCTGATTCTTATATGTGAAGTAGGTTAAGGTGTCCCCAGGAGAAGGAAGAGGAGAGGGGTAGAAGCACAGACAGAAAGATGCCAACGTGCATGGCGAACACAGTAATCATGGTGACTGGAGCAGCCACAGTAAGAGTTAAAACATTACAAGCAGATCATGTCACCACTTCCCTATTTAAAACCTATTATTGGCTACTCATTATACTTCATAGAAATCCAAGCCCAGACTCTGCCTTACAGGCCCTGAAGACTTCTCTTCTCCAGCCTCAACGCTCTCCCTCTCACTCACTGCTCTCCTGCCACTTGGCCTTCTTGCATTTTCTGAAACTCACTAAGCTCTCTCTAACCAAAGAACCTGTGTATATATGGTAGTGCCTCATTCTGAAATGTTCTTCCCCTCATTTTGCCTAGCTAACTCTTGAACAGCCCTCTGGGCTCAACCAAAGTATGAATTACTCAGACAGGTCTTCAAAATTCCCCGCCCTGTTATAATCTCTCATAGCAGAGCCCTCGGCTTTTCCTCTTAGCATTTACCCTACTTTGTAATTATATCTAATGGTGTGACTATAGACTATAAGTTCCATGAAGACAGGGGCTATCTGTTTTTTTATTTTGTTTTTTGTTGCTGCTGCCATTTTGCTTTTGTTTCTCCATGACTAGCACATGACTGCACAGCAGAACTTGAAGCTGAAATTGGAAGAGCATGGTCTTTATCTTATGGACAATAAAAAAAAACCTGTTGCTGTTGAGTCAATTCTGACTCACAGAGGGCCTACAGGACAGAGAGTACAACTGACCCAGTAGGTTTCCAAGGAGTGCCTCCTGGATTCGAACTGCTAACCTTTTGGCTGGCCAGCAAACACTTAACCACTGTCACCAGGGCCCCTTATGGATGATAGGAAGCTATAAAAAATGTAACAAGGGAATGTGAAAAAATAAAGTTGAGGCTTAAAAACAATCAATCAAACCTAGTGTAGTGTGGGTGATGGACAAGAGAGAAAAGCCAAGGCTGAAAGACCAGCTGAGGATCACTTCAACAATCTAGAAGAGAAATGGAAAGGGCCTGAACCATGGCCATGGGATGAATTCAGGAGTCTTCACAGGTGGTGTGGCTAGATTTGTTCATTTGACAACTGTGTGTGTGTATAAGCCTGCTGTGGATGCTCTGTGAATTTCTATCCGCTTTGATGGATGAAGACCCTTGGTGGCGCAGTGGTTAAGAGCTCAGCTGCTAACCAAAACATTGGCAGTTTGAATCCACCGGCTGTTCCTTGGAAACTCTATGGGACAGTTCTACTCTGCCCTATAGGGTTGCTATAAGTTGGAATCAATTCAACAGCAAGGGGTTTGGTTTTTTTTTTTTTTTTTGGTGGGTGGGTAAAACCAAGTATTAAAAAAGTAAATTTGTATAGAAAAACACTATGCTTTCTATAATAGGAAAAGTTTTAAAAAACAAAACACTCCTGGCCCTTAGACCCAAAGGGAATTAAGGATGACTGTTTTCAAGGAAGTGCCTTCTTCAAGGGAAAGTCAGTTAAGGCAAAGATAAAGAAGAATTTTATGAAAACATTGTGAATACAAGGAAGTTTACTGGCAAAAGAATGAGGATTTCAAAGCATACCTGGTAAGGGGTATAAGAGGGTTTAACTGAAAAAAGATAAGCCAAGGAAAGGCTAAGGGGAGAAAATGGTTTAGGGAGGGTAAGAGTGACCAAAGAAATTTATACATTGTAAGATGAATGTGAGTCCCAATATTGATGGAGGCAGAAAGCCAAAGGGTTATACAGGAAGATCATGAATGGAAGCCACCAATGAGAGGGCTCCACCAAGCACTCAGTGCGAAGTCACCGTAGCACCTCTGTGGAGTCCTCCCTGGCCGTGGGAGAAGGGATAACTGGATGGGGACTGACTGTGGCTGCTTTGGCTGCTGCAGATTCCACAACTGAGCATAAAAAACCCATTGCTGTTGAGCTGATTCCAACTCATAGTGATCCTATAGGACAGAGTAGGCCTGCCCCCGTAGGGTTTCCAAGGCTGTAATCTTTCTCCTGCAGAGTGGCTGGTGGATTCGAACCACCAACCTTTCAGTTAGCAGCCAAGTGCTTATCTACTGCATCACCAAGGCTCCAAGCTCCTGAGTACGGCTCACTGAAATAAGGCTTACAAAGTAGACAGTTGAGACTCATATAATATTTGTCTAAGACTTTTTAAATAACATCCTTTTCTTGAAAAATGGAGACTTCTTGGTAACCATTCTCCCTAATTTCCTGAATTTGAGTGAAATCTAAAGGTTACTTTAAATATAAAGTTCACCTTACCAAGAGCATCTGGGAGTCTATACAGTAAGTCTATTTTTATTTCATATTTAGCAGTGGTGAAATGTGTACCAAGAGTAGATTGCATCAGGGAGCTACTATTTTCACACCTCCAACCAGCACTCTTGTTTCCTCTTGCATATGTCATAGTATAAGAGCCAAACTCCAAACTCATTTCCCCAAGTCGCTTGAAGAACATGTCTTGAGTGTTGCTCTGCTGTGATACACCGTCCCGACTTCTATTCATACCCTCAGTAGTTTGAGACTAGGACACTCAGGGTAATGAATGCCTATCAACTCTGAGGGAGGTAGAATGGGCTTAAATTTACTGTTACTAAAGTTGATGTTGTTGTTGGTCAATTTTGAATCATAGTGACCCCATGTGACAGAACAGAATTGATCCATAGGGTTTTCTAGGCTGTAATCTTTACGAGAGCAGCTTACCAGGTCTTTCTTCCATGATGCTGCTGGGTGGGTTCAAACTGCCAACCGTTCTGGAGAAATTAAATAAAAAAATTCATTGCCATGGAGTTGATTCCAGCTCACAGCAACCCTATAGGACAGGGTGGAACTTCTCCACAGAGTTTCCAAGGAGCACTTGGTGGATTCAAACTGTTAACCTTTTGGTTAGCAGCCATAGCTATTAACCACTACCAGGGCTTCTTCTTAATTGCGTACTGAGGATAGTTAGAATTCATGCCCTAACAGGAGACACCCTTGTTTGGGAGTAGTGGCAGAATTTACAAAACTTGGTGAATTTTATAAAGTTGAGTGGGGAGTGAGGGAAGTTTATTAAAGTGATCATCAGCAAGTCAGAACAGCGAGTGGGAGGAGATGACCCTGTTTGCCTCCATCCACAGACTCAGACTCACACACATTCTGAAACCAATTTCTGGCTCAAGCTTAAAGGAAACACCTGACTCAGGCAGTGGTGAGTTCAGTATCCATCGTACTGCTGGTGCCCATTACCTGTTACTAGGTCTTTTTTTGCAGGCCTCCCTCTTCACAGAAAAAAAAAAAATCCCGACTTCTTAACCTTTTTGTTCCATTGTACTTCATTTTCTTCAGGGTCTGTTCCATTTTTACCTTATTTACTATATACATTCAAATTTTCTCTTGTCCTCAGCAGTTTTAGTCTGTAGAAGGCTCCTGTCTCTTTATCCAACCCTGCTTCCTTCAATTATTCAACTCCTCCCCAAACTCTTTTTCCAATTATGGCAAATTTCTTGAAAGAGTAGTCTGCACTTAATGCCTTCATATTCTCATTAACTGTATGGGTTACATAGTAAGGAATAGTGACTTTGTAAGATGGAAAGGTAACTTAGTGTTCGATTTCTAAAGGGTCATTAATGTCAGGCTAAGGAGATGGTCTTTGCCATGTGGGTAATGAAAATTCATGAAAAGTTTTTTTTTTTGAAGACTGACATGAGTAGGTCTTTGTTTAGGAAAATAACTGGTGTGAGCGTTGAATATGTATTGGAGGCGGAAGATGGGCTAATAAAAGATAATTATATTAGCCTAATAAAAGATGACTTCTAACTCTATACCCTAAGACTGTATAGAACACAATCCCTAAACTGTTTTAACTGAGATCACTAACAGACGTCTAATTGCCAAAACCAAAGACTTCTCAGTAGTTCTGCTCCATTACCCCTCTTCTCTTCAAAACACTCTCCCTTCTGAGATGCTGTTCTCTTTTGCCTTTCCTCTCACCAGCTGTCCACTTTTCCTCAGTCTTCTGCCTATAACTAAAATGTACATAATCCCGAGATTCCACCCACATTTCTCCTCTCACTCTCCATGCTCCCACTAAATATTCTTTCCCTTTGCTTCAAATGTAGCCTGTGTGCCAATGATTCCCAATCTGTAGGACAGTGGCCCTCGCCTCTTGCTCCTGAACTAAAAGTTCTATGTTTCCAACTTGATCAACAATCTTCTGGACATCTTATGAGTACCTCAAACTCAACAGAGGCAAAGCCACACTATTACTATACCCAGTCAAATTTGACAACCTTTCTTTTGCTAACTTCTGTGGATTCTAACTTTAAATGTCTTTCTGATATAGCCCCGTTAGCTACTTTTACTGTCACTACTCTAGTTCAAAATCCCTGATCAGAACCAAAAAAAAAAAAAAAAAAAACACCATTGCCATTGGGTCAATTCCGACTCATAGCGACCCTACAGAACTGAGTAGAACTGCCCCTTAGAGTTTCCAAGGAGCGCCTGGTGGATTTGAACTGCCAACCTTTCAGTTAGGAGCTGTGGCTCTTAACCACTATGCCATGAGGACTTCCTGAGATCAGGACCAGCAGATCGTTAATAAAAGGAGCTTTGGGAATCAGATTAACTGGATTCAAGTTTTGTAACTTACAAGCTGTGTGCCTTGGGCATGTTATTTAACTTCTTTAGGACTCAGTTTCTGCATCTGTTAAAGGAGGATAGTACATAGAACTATTTTAAGATATTTGGTGATTTACACAAAATGTTATTCACAATGGCTGGCACATGGTAGCCATTCAAAAAAAATTTTTTTTTCATTCAGGGCTCTCTTTCCTTCCCCTATCATTGAGATAGAACTCTCTGCCATTAGCCCATCTTTCCCCTCCAATACATATTCAAAACTCACACCAGCTACTTTCTAAAACGAAGGTCCACTCATGTCAGTCTTCAGTTAAAAAAAAACTGTTCATGAATTTTCATTACCCATATGACAAAGACCGTCTCCTTAGCATGGCATTTATGACCCTTTAGAAATCTAACACTAAGCTACCTTTCCAGCTTACAAAGTCATCATTCCTTACTATATAACCCATATACCTAATATACCTTACATTGTCAAGCCTCCATTTTTTCACTGCAGCCACTCCATCTTCAAGTTCTTCCCCTTTTTATTTCTAGCCGATGAAGTCATTGTCATGGATTGACTTATGTCTCCCCAAATATGTGTGTATTAACTTGGTTAGGCCATGATTCCCAGTATTCTATGGTTGTCCTTCATTTTGTGATTGTAATTTTACATTAAAAAGGATTAGGGTGAGATTGTAACACCCTAACCAGGTCACATCCCTGATCCAATGTAAAGGGCATTTCCCTGGGATGTTGGCTGTACCACCTTTTATCTCTCAAGAGATAAAAGGAAAGGGAAGCTAGCTGAGAGGGGGAAACTCATACCACCAAGAAAGCAGCACCAGGAGCAAAGCACATCCTCTGGACTTGAGGTTCCTGCGCTGAGATGCTCCCAGACCAAGGGAAGACTGATGACAGTGACCTTCCTCCAGAGCCGACAGAGAGAGAAAGCCTTCCCCTGGAGCTGGTGCCCTAAATTCAAACTTCTAGCCTACCGGACTGTGAGAGAATAAACTTCTCTTTGTTAAAGCCATCCACTTGTGCTATTTCTGTTACAGCAGCACTAGATAACTAAGACAGTCATGTTTATATTTGCATATGTGTCTGCTTCCACCAATACATTCTTATGCTTTGGAAGCAAAGAACCCTCCTGATTAATTTGGCGTCTTGCATTCATTTATTCATTTGTTTACCAAACATATTAGCTGAGAAGCAAGCACTGTGCTAGGTATACAAAGACAGAGGTATAGCCCTGTCCTTCAGAAATGTCCAGTGTAGTTGGGTAGATGGACATATAAAGAACTACAGTACAGGATGATAGGTGAGAAGTTAGAGCAGTGGTTCTCGAACCGGGTTGTACATTAGAATCTCTGGGGCAGATTTTTTTTAAATGCTAATGCTTCGGTTCAACCACCAGACATAATTTGATTGGCCCGGGGTACATTTTTTAAAAGCTCCTCTGGCATACTTATGTAAAGTGAAGGTTGAAAACCTCTGGAATAGAGCTGTACACACAAGGCTATGAGACATGGTAGACACACCTTGTACCTGGCGCTTTTGGTCGTTCCACAATATCCTGTCCCTCTTTCTTCTTTCTTCTCAAATCTATTGAGGTAAACACCCCTCCTTCATGTGACTTTGAAGACACTGCCTTATTCTGAACTTAGGGGTAGATTCTCATTGTTCTTCCCCGTGACTGGTTTAGGAGTAGGCAAAGGAACTCATTCTGGACAAGGATACTCAAGAGAAGGTCTGCTGTGAGAGTTTGGAAAGAAGTTTCCTTATCCCAAGAAAGATATACCAGGAGAGACAGGCTCTTTCTGCCTGTGGACACTGCTGTATCTGGATGTGACATCTGGAACTGCAGCAACCATCTTGTAACTATGAGGGAAGCTACCCTGAAGTAGAGGTGAGATGTGGAGAGGACCTGGGTTCTTGATGACACTGTTATGCCACTGCATCAAACAACCCTGATGTCAGGTTAACCTGTGCATTTTTCTTGATGCGTGGAATAATATATTTCCTGTTTATGCTACTTCAAGCCAGAGTTTTCTGTTTATCTGCAGCAGATGGTATACTAACTCGTATACAATTAAATCTAATTTGGGGATCAAGGAAAGCATCCCAGAGGAGGTGACATCTGAGGAGAGTCTTCAGAAAGGCATTCACAAAGCAGGAGGAACAAATAAAAAGGCATGGATATAGAAGTATAGGATACTCTGAAAACTGCGCACAGTTCAGTATGGCTACTGCAAGGAGTATGAGGAAGAAAGATGAGGCTGGAGAGGTAGCAGTCTAAGGTGAGATCTTGAGAAACCTGGTATGCTGCGGTAGACCAAATATGGCCACAAATCCTTTGCAGCTTTTCTCATCAAGAGGTGGAGTCTATTTCAACACTCATTGAATCTGACTGGTTTTGTGATTTAATTTGACCGAAAGAGTATGTCAGAAGTAATGTTACATGGTTCCAGAGCGGAGGCCTGGCTCTCTTGAAATGCTGCCCTAAGGCTGCCATGTTGTAAAGGCAGGTGATCCAGCCTACTAGAGGATGAGAGAATTGAGACACCCCAGCCAACAGCCATCACCAACTGTCAGACATGTGAAGGAGGCCATCTTGGACCATACAGCTATTCCAGCCATTGTCTGACTGCACATGAGCCCAGGAGAGACCATGAGAAGAATCTCCTAGCTAACCATACAATCATAAGAAATAATATAAATCATTGTTATAGTAAGATGCTAGATTTAGGGAGACTGATACACAAGTATTTGGAGTTTATTCTGAAAGCTATCAGGAGTGACCTGATTAGATTCATGCTTTAGAAAGATCACTTTGGCTGCACCTTGGAGAATAGCTTGGAGTAGAAGCAGGGAAAAGATGGAAAAACTTGTCAGAAGACTATTGCACTAACATAGCTGAGAAATAACGTGAATCTAAGCTAAGACAGTGGCAGCAAGAAGGCAGAGAAACTAATGGATTCGAGAGTCATTTAGAGAAAAAACCAACATGATGGTTAATTCAGGCTATCAAATGTAAAGGAGAAAAACGAACTAAGAATTACTCAAAGGTTTCTAGATTAGATAAATGAGTAGACAATAGTACCATTCACTAAGACAGGAAATGTGGGAGGAAGTGAAGGTTTGAGGCATGTGTAGAAAATACAAGTGAAATGTACATCATGCAATGTTGAGCAGGGAGCTGTGAATACTTAATAAACGTTGGATGAATAAATTACTATGACTAATCTGGATGGCTACTGAAGTGCTCTAGTCCAAGGAACCGTTGTTATATGGTATCACTTCACCAGTTGCTGTTGAACTGATTCCAATTCATGACAATGCCTTGTGTTTCAGAGTACAATTGTCCTTCAAAGCATTTTCATGGCTATGACTTTTAGGAAACAGATAGCCAGGCCTTTCTTCCAATGTACCTCCGGGAGGGTTTAAATGGCCAACCTTCCTGAGAAGCTGAAAGCTTAACCATTGCTGTCACCCGGGGACTCCTGATAACTTTAGTGCTCTCTAAGTCAAAAGAAGCTTTACTGGTATATCATTTCATTGATACTTCATCAAAATAGATAAGACTTGATGCAGCCCAAATGCTGACAAATCTGCACATTGTTTACCTTATGTATAAATCTATAATGCTCAGGGGACACTATTAGTATACAACGTGCCTACCTAAAGGCACTGTCATTTCTTGGTGTAGTCAGAGGGTCAGCTCTATGTTACAAATTATCTCTTTTTTTTTTTTTTCCTGCAGATTCTTTATATGCTTCCCCATCCTCTAGAGCAAGGAGGGCATTGCTAACTACACACAAGAAAGGGTTAAGACTAACTCCATGTTGTATATTTTGTCAAGTGGGTACAATCTATGACTTATTAGTGTAATAAATTACAGAGGCTGCAAACAATTTTAATACGAACATGTAAATACGGACTTACCTTTGATATTGATTAAAATAGCAAGTAAATGGCTGGGAACCAATCTCTTCCTTCCAGTACTGTTGCCAAGTCATGACACTTTCCAAGTTCTTCTGATTTTCTCTCTCACAGGGAGGGATATAGGAGCACTAACAAAATTGAACACAGAAAGTAAACCTATTATTCTATAGAATATTGAAATACAGTCTACTTTTTTTTTTTTAAAAGAGGTGGCATCATGCAGACAGCAAGTCTGATTTTGACCTACCTAATTTTTAATACAATCAAACTGAAACTGCTAAACTAGATTTCAAATTTTCATATGGGCAAAACTACAGAAAATATTCTAACTACAAAAACACATCAAAAAATCACCTACAGTCCTTAGAGTATAAAGGGCTTTTATAAATAGTTTAACATCAAGTTAAAAGCATTTAGCTCTCTTTCTGAAGGCCTGCCAGTCAACAGAGTGGCAAAAAAAAAAAGTTAATTTTTATCCCTAGTTTTTATCTACAGACCTTGATATTTTTCTCTTCCACCTTTAATCAACTAATCAATCATCTAGCTCTTCTCAGGATACTGCTATCAACCACTGAAATCCCAATTTTTTTTTTCTGTTATCTTGGACAACCAAACTAGCAGAAGTACACAATTGATGTGTTTGGCTAACCAATGCCTTTTCCTAGCCATGAAAAAATAGTTCTCTGAAAAAATAGTTCTCTCTGAAGGGACTCAAAATTACTTTAAGGAGAATCAGAAAACTGACCTTAACTCTAGATGTTAAAATTAACTCTTAGCATTTGAATCCATTTCTCCAATTCAATCTTTTACAATGATGATCATCACGGTGATGATGCCAACTTGTATTTACTGACTATCTACAATATTTCAGACACTGCAATAAATGCTTAACCTTAAGTATGAAAGATCTCCACTTTACAGATGAAGAATGAGGTTTTTGTCAGTCTACAACTGGTGATTTTCTCACTGTCTACTCTCAATCAAATGTTTGACCGAGGTATCCAATATTAAGGAACAGGGAAAAAAAAAAAAAAAAACAAACAACCCAGAACTATTATACTATAGTTTGAGTCACATAGTTTCAAAGCACATAAACTTTTAAAACATATTCTTTCAGCACCTTTCCCTTACTTTACGGGTAAAACCCAAACTTCTTAGTCCTATGTACAAAGCTGTTTATGATCTGGCTGGTCCCTGTCTGCCATTGCCCTCAGTGAATCCTGGTACGAAGCCCTACAGAAGCACTAGCTCCCTAAATCTGCCCTGTGCTTTTGTGCTTGCCTGTCTAGCACATCTCTCCTCTTTTGATGCCTCTTTTCCTTAATGCCCTTCTTTTAAGATTCACTTCTAATGCTACCTGCTCCGGGGCGCCTTCTCTTTCTTACTCAGTTAAATGCCCCTAATTGGTGCTGCCCCAGGGACCGCACCCTGTGCTATCATAGCATGTATTATACAGGATCATACTTGGTGGTTTCATGTCAGCGTCCCCTCCCCCCACCCCACTGCCTGGCAAATTCCTTGAGAACAAGGACTGTTATTTATTTAATCATTTTTTTCTTTCTTTATCTTCACACTTATACTATGCCTGGTAATGGTGAAGTTTCAAAAATATTGGTGGGATGGTAGGTTGGCTGGTTGAATTAGTGAATAATAACACACTCAGACACATTTTTATTCAAAATGATGATGCTATTTGTGGAGCAGCTTAAGACTTAAAGAGTATAAACAATATAAACATACTTCTAAGTTTTAGTAAATTTGGTTATTTTCTGTTATGTAAAACAAATTCACAACCTGTGATTAAATACTACTTCAATGACCGAACCATGGAATACTTTATCCTCTGCACATATAGTTCCACTTCTATTAATAATGGTAATATAATGCTAGGAAGTAACAGTGAAATCACAAATTCTTCCAAAGCAGCAGTGGAGCTTAGAAGCAAGTGGAGACCATTACAGCTCTATTCCTATAGTATTCGTTAGGTGTTTGGGCTTAGTTAGTCCCTGGGTGGTATAACCAGTTAACGCGCAGCTGCTAACCAAAAGGTTGGAGGTTTAAGTCTACCCAGAGGCACCTCAGAAGAACGTCCTGGTGATGTAATTCTGAAAATGCAGTCACTGAAAACCCTATGGAGCATGGTTCTACTCTGCAACACATGGGTTCACTGTGAGTTGGAATTGACCACACAGCAACTGTTTTTTTGTGTTTTTTTGGAAGACGGCTTACCTAAATTACTTCCCTTTTCTGGACTGATCTACCCTTTTCCGGACTAATGTAATCTACTAATCTTATGTGTAAAATCTCTAAAATAATTTAGAGTTCTACAGTTCTATCATTCTATCAAAGAAAGGACCCAGCAGAAGGCAAGACTACAAATCCTGTTGCAGTATTTTCCCAGGAGAGATCTTGTCCACTGGGGAGATGGCTGGGAACCCTAACTGAGCACCATTCCAGCAAGCAAAAACGAGTGTGGTTAAGTCCTTCCTTGGGGTCTATATTCTGCATTAGGAAAATGTTCAAAAAGGGACTTCGGTTTGCCATGGCTTTCCTATTGCTTAACCTAACTAGTTAGTCATTTCCTTTCCTTCTATTAAGACATTTTTTTCTGTATTATGATCAATTTTTGCTGCTCTTTCTAGGAAGGAGAAATTTTGATTTGGAGGCAGAAGCAGTGAGATGTGAAACCCTTTTTACAACGGGTATACTTGTGTAAAGTTCTGTATTAGATACATTGAGGCTTCCTGTGGAATTAGAGATTATTTTTTTGCCTTTAGAAAACTTTGAGCTAGTGTGGATGGATTTTGGAAAAAAAGTACTATTTTATTTTGGGGAAAATAACTCGAGATCAAAATCCAAGTATTCTTTTCATATTCTGCATTCTTTCCAAAGAGTATCACAGATCAAATAATGAGCTTATAATACTCTAGCAACTTTTTAAAGTTAATATAGCCTTTGAAGGAAATTTTTTTAAAGGTTCAACTTTATGTTCTTAAAAATCATTACTGCTCATTTTCTTAAATCTTGATTCTCCAATTAATTTGTCTTTAAAATTTCCATGGAGCTAACTCAGATCCTCCCCAGAGGCCTCCTTAAATATACTTAGTGGATCAGTATAGATGATTAAAGAAACCTTGGTTGTGCAGTGGTTAAAGCACTTGGCTGTTAACCGAAAGGTGGGTGGTCAAAACCCCTAGACGCTCTGTGGGAGAAAAATGTAGCAGTCTGCTTCTGTAAAGATTCACA